>NC_070639.1:23166049-23433549 GCF_947347685.1 Pleuronectes platessa | reverse complement strand
TTTCCTGTTCTGGCAAAGGCGACAGTTTCCATCGAGCTGAACTATAAAGGTGAGTTTCATGGTTTTTGTTGCATTCTGCTGGAAGTGTGTGTTTTCAGTGTGAGTGTGCGTCCTCACCAGAGTTGTGTGAATTATAACAGTGTGTGTGTAACGGCAGAATGTTCCTGACTCTGATGGGATGGACCCTGGTGACCCTCAGCCTCTGTCGGCCCGTTTGGACCGGTGAGTAAACACCGACTCACACTGATGGGATGATTTCCTGTGTTTGTGTTGATGAGAACTTTTGACACATCTCAGGGTTAATAGAAGTTAATAAAAGTTCATAATAATAAGAGTTTTCTGGATGTGTGGAGGAGGTGGAAACTAATATCGTGGCTCAATTACGAACACTCAGATTCAGACATTTAAGATTAAATCTGAGAAGTTACTCAAAAATAAAGAAAACAAACTGTATTGAGATAAGTAAAAGAAACCATTATTCTTAAGTTAAATTTACTTCATATTAATTAATTATTAATACTAATTTTAAGTCAATGACAATCAGACAAATGTAATTTTTCAATCATGATACTTTAAACGCTTTAAATGATCTTTAAAATGAAGTAGATGATTTTTAATAACTTGAGCTTGGCTTTGGGAACATATGACACGGGAGAGATTTCATACAGGCTGGAACTCAGAGAGATGGAACTTGTGAGATATTCTCAACTCTTACATTATTACCAGTAGATCCAGACTGTTCCTGATGGATCAGACTCTTCATCCACTGAGCGTCACATCTTCCTCAGACCTTCCTTGTTTTTCCATCAGCGGCGAAGGTGACCCAGCCGTACAGAGTGACGAGCATCAGCGGCACAGCTCAGGTCCAGTGCTTCATCCAGCCCCAGCCCTTCTACCTGCAGCAGACCCAACCCTCCGACTACTCTGACCCTGAGGAGGTCCGTGTGACCCTGCTCAGAGGCCTCCACGGCTCCCAGGGCCTCTGCTCCACCACGCTCAACTTCCCCGAGCCCAGAGAGACAAGTGTGGAGGAGGTGGGGGAGGTGGGGGAGGTAGGCTCATTGGTTTTCTCCATCATCCTCTCACTTGTCAAGCTTCTTTTTACAATACAAAGTGTGTGTACTGGCTGTGACTCCTGACAAGTGCCAGCCAGTGTTCGGAGCCATCATGTCCTCAGGCTGTCCGTCTGTTTTTGATTCTTCTGAACTCGATATCTCAAGAAAACCTGGAACATTGTGCAGAAGACCTTCAAACGTACAAGGGACATTCACCTTCTTGTCCTGTGTTCTAAAATATTTTACTGCTTGGATCATGTTATGAACAGTGAATCACGTTAAGAGAAGATTGACCCTGTTGTGTTTCAGGTGCAGTGTTCTGCTGAGGTGACAGGGGGCGCCGTGCAGGTGACCGTGTCAGGACTGAAAGCCGCAGACACAGATTTGTATCGCTGTCAGATCCAGGTCCTCTACCCTCCTCCATACCGGCGGCTCATTGGGAACGGGACCCTCATCCATGTCCCAGGTGAGGACTCGCTCTCTCGTGCACCATCACCCGCTGCGCCCACAGCTCGTGTCTCACTTTCCCGTTTGTCCACAGACAACTGTGACGCTCCCGTGCAGGAGATGGTCCAGCAGAGCGATGAAGAGGAGGGTGAGGAGGGTGAGGAGGAGAAGGAACCAGTCAGCGCCCCTGTGGTGGTCCTGGTGATTCTGGTCATGTTCGTCCTCATCATCATCATCTACCTACAGGTTGGAACATTAATTTATTATTAAATTATGTTTACAATGAATAAATAATAATATCATATTGTCTTTATATTGTATCTTTACTTATTTATTACTCTTGATGGTGTTTCTATTTTCCCTGTAGCTTGGCAAAGTTCCCCATAGAGAGAATAAAAATACACTGTACTGCACCAGATCATGTAGTATTAATGTACCACATCAAATCGTATCGTATATTAATGTATCGTAACAAGTTGCAATGTATTGTATGAATAGTATCAAGTAGTATAGTATTTCATCACATCAAATCATATAGTATCAAATATTATCGAATGGTAATGTTTGTTATCAAATTGTTTCGTATCATTTTATCTTTACTCATGAATTTATTGAGCTGTTTTTGATGTTGTAGAATCTAATGAGGGTCTTACTGAGGCCTTGAGGAGAGATGCTAGGTCTAACTACTTCAGCTAATACAGTGTGTACACGGTGCAGAAGTCTAATCAGCTGAGTTCACAAACCTGAGGTCAAGTAAAGTGTCTTTTCAACAGAGAGAGAAGAAGAAAAAGAAGGTTTGTTGCCCATGAAGCAATTTTTGCCCCAAACCTCTTCGTTAATCTGACCAAGGGGCAGAAATATCAGTGAAACCAAAAAGACACTAAACGTGTGTTTTCCATTTGCAGACTCTCCAGTGTGAACGAGGGAAGAAGGAGCTTGTTGTTCCTGCGCCGGCTGCTGGAAGCTGCTGAGGAGCCACAGCAGCAGCAGCTTTAGAGTTAATGGATTCATGGTTAACGGATGGAGGGAGCACCTCTGTTCTCAATGAGGTTCCACATGTGGACGTCGGTGCAGGAGTTATTTCTTTAGCACCACTGTAATGTTTACATTGTTGTAAACTCGAACTATATTAAAGCGCCGCAGCTTTTTTTATGTTTAAAAACAAAATCACTCGATTTATTATTTGGTAAATGCTTCAGATCATTAAGGTGCATTATGGCCATAAAGGTTATTTGCCTGCAGTCTATTCGTAACTACCTCATGTCTGTGTATTTTGCAATTTTCAGCAAATATTCATGTTGTGTATTTACTTCAAGTAAAATGTTTCAACTTTCATTCGTACAATTTCTTATTCATCTCCTGTTCATATAGAACACATCAGCATTAATTGAATCAATAACGTTCCACATCTGAAGTAACTAAGCAGGATAGAAATCATGAATATTACATCCAAGATTTATGTGAGATAAATGAATGAAAAATCTAAATTTATTATGAAACATGCTGAGTTCAAAGTGACAGGAAATAGCAGAGTAATAGTGCAAAGTAGATCTGATGATGTTGAACCAGAACCACCAGGGGGCCTCACTTCAAGCTTGATGTATGACACTTAAACTAAATATGTTTTTCACGGTCAAACGACAGACAACAAATAATCCCTCCCACCTGTCTGGATCCAAGGCCACTTAGAGAATAAATCCCTTAGTGTGTCTTTATTTTCAAAGATACAGTTTGATTGGCGGCTGTCAATCACTGTGGCTGACACTAAGTTCACCGGGAGCCAGGGAAGAGACCCAGGATGTGAAGGAACTGATCGTGAGTGTTCCAGCAGCCGTTCATGGTTCTGAGCCACGTCCTCAGAATCTGCTCGAGATCAAGAGAATGGGTCGAGATGAATTATGAATATTCAGTTTGTCAGCAGATGCAAGTCGCCCTAGTTACGCTGCTGATGTGACGCTCAAGCTCCCACTGGCTGTTTTCCAGCCACGGAGACTTTTAGTGTGAAAACATTTCCTGCCTGTTGGTTTTAGTTCTCACCTCAAGTCAGTCTTGAGTTTCGCTTGAAGGCAAAAACCAAAAAGAAGAAAAAAAGTATTTTTTGTTGTTGTTATGTCGTTTTAAAGCTCCAGTAAGATTCAGGCGAAAGGATCTATAGGTTGAAATTGAGAATAAAATAATGCTAGTGATGTTTTTACTAGTGTGTAACAATCTAAATTGAACAAATTGCTGCTTTCTTTACTCTAGAATGAACCCTTTATATTTAAATACTTTATATTTAAATACCTTATATTTACATCAGGAGTGGGTCTTCTCTATGTAGGCGGCCATGTTTTTTTCCGGCCTAAATCCTATAAACTGAACCTTTAAAAAAACAAAAAAGGAGAAAAATTATCATTTTTGTTGTTTTGTTTTAAGCAAAGAACTAAAAAAGTTTTAGATTTAGCTTCTCAAGTGAAAACCCCCAAAAAGTGTGCTTCTTTTAGTTTGAAGCCAATCAGGTAATAAGACAATCTCTTAAGATGATTCTGCAACAAGAGAATCACTGACTTTATTTTCCTGGACATAGAATCTTCAAGTAGAACATATTTTCACCAGAGACGGTCTGCCACAGTAGGAGCAGACGGACCAATCAGGGAGCAGAATTCAGTCGGACGGTGCCAATTGAGTCTGTGTGGTTTTAATTTCATTCAGTCACTTTCACAGAAGCACAGACCGTGAAAACAGGATGTGGGTTTGTCTGACGTCTTCTGACTCCTGATGTGACAGATAATAGACAGATACTGTGATACACAGCGGTAACTGTTGTTTTTTAAAACTATATTAGAATATTTTCCACTTTGAATATTAGACAAGGCGAGAGAAGCTTTGTGAAGCTACGAACCTTTTTAAAAAGACGTGTGATTTGTCTGTGGACTGTTGGGATTCATGACCTCATTTTATTCACTTGTATATTTGGATTTTGAGGATTTATATCTTGTGCACCTGAATTCTTTCCTCCTGTGAAAATAGTCTCTCTCCACGCTAATGCGGATATTATGCACAAAAGAAATCGGCCATATCCATGAATTTATATATGTTTTACCCCCTCAGAGAACTCTTTGGTGTAACCGGTGCAGTAACGACACATAAAGTTACTCTAATTAAATTTGTGTTTTTCTGTTTTGAGTAATTTCCTGTTTGCTTTTTGCAGAGAGGAAATTATTATTTATTTTTATTATTTCAGAGCACTTCCTGTCTTGTCTGTTTTCCGGGAATACATTTTAAAAGACAGCGTATGATTCCCGACCTTCGTTGATTATTAATTATTCTCCTGGTGTGGTCACCTGTTAGTTCTGGACCAGGCCTCTTTCTTTGACCTTCTCTTTATTCTCTGTGACTTTGAAACCTCTGTGTAATGTGCTCTCTGGACACACAGCGCCACACTGTCAGAACTCATCATGGTTTCTCCAAATTCACATGAAGAGACTCGCTGCTACAGGAAATGGTGTCACACCCGCAGAAACTTCATTTCACACAGCAGCAGTTTGATTGACAGCTGATAAACAAACTAACCCCAGACTCTGATGATATCAGCTCCGAGCTCCACCTCAAGGAAGTGATTTTTTTTCTCACCTCAGTGACAGGTTTTCAGTTGTTGTTCAGGTTTTTACGAGAAAGGAGCAGAAACGCTGAGATGATCTTCAACATCTTCATCATCTTCATCAGCACGGTTTATCTGAGCTGCCACCAAAGTATCGGTACTGTCCATTTTTACTGTATTATAATAATGAAAATACAGAAGAACCAATATTAACGATTAGTGAAACATATACTGGTCTTCACTTTTATTTTATACAAGCACTTAATTGTTGTTAGAAATTGGTTTTACATTGATTTTCATTATGAACTAGTATATGAGCACCAGGCATAGAACAAAAATGTGTGGAGGAAGATTTTATTTTTCCTTTTGCATTTCGAGACTAAAGCTGAAATTAATTCAGGAAATTTTGTTTTGTATTTTGTGAGTAAGACGTAAGTTAATATGTAGGAATAAAACTAAATCACAGGAAGATTTTTAGAGATATATAATTTTCAAAGATAAGCCGCATTATGGAGATTCAAGTTGTAAAGTTGAGAATAAATTAAACTTCTTTGGTCGTTAGAAGTTCCGTTATATTATCTCCTCAGTTTGTTTATGACTACGAGAAAATTTCCTTGTTACTAGAATTGATTAATAGAATTTCACCAGTTTATCTCTTATAAGGTGTTTTGTTTTTGTTTTTCTTAAAAGTTCAACTTTGATCTTGAAATTTAAAGATTATCCTCGACTTCCTGACTTTATTCTTTCACGTGCTCGGCCCTTTAATATCCCTCCGTACACAGCAGCTTGTCCATGTGTTAAATAAAAGAGGAGTAAATCTTCAGATGAGGAAAAGAAAAGAAGAAAGTGGTGAATTGAAAATGTGAAACAAAGTTCTGAAGGAAGCAAAAGCAAAACCTGTCAGTAAGTTGTTTACACTGGTGTTTTCAGGGAGTCCTTCTCAGTGGTCAGATTTCAACGTGACGCAGCCGGAGCATCAGACGGTGAACCAGGACGGGGTGGCCTCCATCAGCTGTGAACACGATGCACCAGTCAGCTCCATTTTGGATGTTCGACTCAACCGTGTGTCGTATGTAAACTGGTTCTGCCTCCGATTTGTTTCTATTGTCTCGATTCTCTGTGGTTTCACTGTCTGTGCTTCTCACATTAAAACAAAATATGAATTTATTATCGCTATTACATCAGACACAGACCAAATATGACATTTTATACAGATCATAGACTTTGTTTTAAAGATGGACGACCCTAAAATATTCCTAATTTGGGCGCATCTTGTGCTTTTGACCTTCAACTGGGATCAGTCTGTGGAGCAGTGATCCTGGCGAGGTGAGCTCGACCAATCAGAAGCATCAGACACATGAACAAACATCAGTGGGATAAGAATAATAAATACTTATTATTATACTTGATTCAATTTTCCACCTGCTATGCTTTGGCTTCACTTTTGAGGAGCTGTCATGTCGTCCATCTTTTGTGAACAGTCTGTGGCAGCCGAAAGGCTTGGCCAAGATTGTGCACAAGTCTTAGCTTAGCTTAGCTTAGCATAAGAGACTGAAAACAGGGGGAAACGTATTATATCTTTAGCCTGTGCTGAAAGGTTCAGTGTGTACGATTTAGATGAATTTTTATTGGCAAAGAAATTGAACATAAAATAATCCTAGTGATGTTTTCACCAGTGTGTTTCATCTAAATTGTACGATGATTGTTTCTTGTTTCTTTATTTTTTATTGTTGTTTCTTTACTCTAGATAAATACTTAATATTTACATCTGGAGCAGGTCCTCTCTGGACAAACTAAACATCTTTTGAGTTGAATGACAACTGAAGGTTTCCACAAGTTCTCCTTCATGCTCAGCTGCAACATGCAACTTCACCACTAGATGTCACTATATTCTACACAGTGAACCTTTAAGCCAAAGTGTAAAATGACAGTCACACGTGAGACTGTTTCGTGGTTACTTTCCCTAAACATTGAAATATGCCCTTTTACTGATCAGCTGATTGATGATGATAACTTTATCTTTTCTCAGACAGGGCCAAACCTCGATGCTCTGCCAGAAGGGGGAAAAAAACTGTAAGGACATCTTCATGTATCCACAGTATCCCAACAAGTGTCTCTTCATCATCCTGAACCTCCGGCCAGAGGACATGGACGCCACGTACCAGTGTGAGTTCACCGTGAAGAAAGATGGCATTGAAAAGACCAAGACGGGAACCCCGACCAGACTGAGGCCAGGTACGTCTGAGGCTTAGTGAAACAAAATATTCTGTTTCCTTTTATGCTTTTAAAGAGACTTGCAATTTTCATGCTGCAACAAACTGTCAAAAATTCAGAAGGAAGACATTTTTCTTATTTTCAAGAAATCCAAAGCGTCACATCGTTATTTCTGTTTTCGTCAAATGCTAAAGAACAGGAAACAGATCAACTCTGCTGTGTGAGTGTGTTAGTGGTTTTAACGAATCAGAGCAGGAGGAAACATCATGATGCAAATGAAAGCTCCGGCCACAGAAGAGTAAAAATAAATGTGTGTCATAGAAGATAAAAGAAAGGAAATTAAGTGATTAAAGTTGATTGTAAAGGAGAAAAAACTGAAGATAACTTTTAAATGAAACTGTTTCATAAGTTCAAAATGTCACAGAGGGGGACTGCATCCCTCCTCCTCCTCCTCCTCCTTCTCCTCCACCTCCACCTCCTCCTCGTCCTCAGCCTCATGACCTCACCTGGATGCTGATTGGTCTGATGGCTCTGTTTCTCCTGTACGGCTGCGTCATCACCTGCGTCTTCATCAGGCTGAGGGTGACTGTACGTCGTTGTCCTTCTATCTCTGAGTAAAGATACCTGGGGATGATTTGAAGTATTGTAGGAATCTTTGACATGAAGGCCGCAGGAGGCTTAACTTCAGGAAATCTTTTTATAATGATATATTTCAGGTCAGAACAATATTTAAATCAACCATGTGGAACTATTACTTCCCATTTACTCTATATTTTATTTTGGAATGAACACTGGAGCTAAATACCCCGAAAGTAAAAACCCTGTTCATTTTCTGACTAGAGATTTTAACTATCAGCTATAATATTTTAACCATCCTAGGTAGAAGGACCACAAGTAACGAGAGTTTAAACTTTTTTTATTCTCCTGTAGACGTGACTAGACTACCCACAATCCTCAGCTGTGATCATGACGTGTTTTACTCACTGAACTACAAACTTTACATTTATTTCTGTTCCTGTTTTACAGAACCAAAACCATAGACTTGATCATGAGAACTCTACCTATGTGGAAATGAGAAAAGCTCCTCTGCGGGCGAAGTGACCTCTGACCTCTCCACGTCTGGTGGCTCGTGACTTTTTGTCACCGACATAAAACAGCGGCTTCCTCCGAGTCGAGCTGAAACACAACAGTCCCAAACTCTCACTTGATTTGCTTCTTGATCATGCACTACCGCAGCTAACCTGCAGGAGGTGACAAAGAGATGTTTTTTTTTGCTGTTGCTCGAGTTCATCACTGCTTTTACAGAAGAACAATATGTGGTTACAAGCTATTATTCATTATATTGAATATAAATATATGTCCAACTCTTTTTAATCTACCGTCGGATGTTTTCATCTTCAGTTAATCCCTGCAGCTTAGTATTTAAAACATCTTGTGCGGCATTTAAATATACTAATATAGGAAAACTGCTACAAATAAACGCATAGACTCTTATTGATTGGAGAAACAGCAGTAATGAGATTTTTAGCTGATCAAACAAGCACGACTGGATCCCGTCATAAACAAGTAAAGTAGGTCGTTATTCTCACGGGGATTTTGTGAAGCGTTGAGTAAGAACACAAGAAGAATAGTAGCAGCCTCTAATCCCTGTCTGTGGGTTTGAGCTCGGAGACAATCAGGGAGATTAGGGGGGGGGGGGGGGGTGGAGCTGCTGTGTGCTGACAGAGTCATTTTAATACCATGATGACTTATTATCATGAACAGTACAGGTGAATGTGTTATGGGCCAAGTTCGCACGAGGCGTTCAATGACTCACAGGATCATGAAGGTGTCATGATCCAGCATCACCGGGCTCAGTTTTAAATATGTACTTATACATATATATATATATATCTGTGTGTAAAAAGAAGATTCCTCTGGTGGCAATTTCAATTCTTCTCCTTTTCCTATTTCCTTATTTTACCCTCTGATTTAAACTGATCATGGTTTCCTATTTTATACCCTTTGCTGCTGGAACAGAACATTTTCCAATAGTGAGATTAATAAAAGAAAGTCGTATCTTGTCATATTAGTGTGCATCTTTAGATATTTTTTAACATCATATTGTGTCTTTGTGTATCGAATCTTATTGTATCTTACAACATCTTATAGTATCTAATCGTATCTTATAACATTGTATCTAATAGTATCTTGTCTTATCGAATCTTATCTTATTGTTTTTCATTGTATCATATTGTATCTTTGTGTATCGTATCTCCTAGAATCGTATATCTTATCGTATCTTATCTAAATTCTACACATTTGTCCTGATACTTAATAAACACGGTTTGAAAGATGTACACCTTGAGGATTTAGATTTACATTTCACAATGAAGATGAGTTGATTCTGTTTATATCTCTTCTCCACGTTCATTGTTTTAATTTTTCCTCATCATTAGTCACTTTTTATGTTTCTATCGTAAAGTTAAAGAGCAGCTGAAGGAGGCAGTGTCATTTAGAGAAGAAACACTCACGTTGATGCTCAGGGTTTGTCTTGTTGAAGTGTAGACACACATACATACATAAAACGCACAATTAGGCCCTAAATGATGAATTGTAACGACAGTGAAAAGATTTAGATTTATTTTTTATTTAAAACATTTATTGTCTTTAAGTGTTGCTCTTGTCAGGTTGCATCATCACTTGCTGTGTTTTTGTTTGCATCATGTGTTGATGTGTGTATTTTACATCATGTGTTTGCATTGGAACACGGATGTTTTCCTTCACACGTCTGATTGGAGAAGAGCCGCTGAGATTAGAGGATTAAAAACAAGAAGGTGTGAATTCTTGATGAGAGCGATTCACGAGAGAGTCATTAACATTGTGTGGATGTTTGTGTCGTTAGGTCCTAAGTGTCTGTGTGTGCGTGTGTGTGTTTGTGTGTGTGTGTTCGGTTGTCTATCTCTCTGTTGATGAATGTGGTTGTTGTTTTCTCCATGAAACCAAGAATCTAAATAATAATAACTTTATTTATAGAGCTTTTCAAAATCTACTAAGGAATCACAAATATGAAAAACATGTATTAATTAGAAAGAACTGAATCTTTAAAAACTAAATTCAAAGAAATATAATAAAAATTCAGGTAAAATCAGGAAATGCTCTGAGAACAGAAGGCTGCGAGGATCTCAATGTACTTGACGGCTTGTAAAATACTAAAAGGTCTGATATGTAGCTGCGAGAACAGTCATGGAAAACTTTAAGAGAAATCAGTAAAAGTCCTTTTCAAAATAATAGTCCCTGTTCCAATGATGAGGCCTCAACACACGACTTTTATCCAAAGGCTTTTACATGTAAGATTCACGATTTAAATTATTCATGTCTCTTTCACACTTGTTGTTTACAGCGTTCATGGTTTTTCCACATTCAGTCTTCAGGGCACATGAAAACACTGAAGTCGGACCACACAACTCTGAAAACGGTTTCTTCTGGGGAACCCATGAAGGGCCAGTTTCACACAGGAATACTGTGGTTGCCCTGAGGTTGTGTGTTCATGTGAACCGATGCAGCTGTTCCTCCACCCACTGGGCTGCTCATAACCACAGTCAAAGCAATATAACCTGAATGTGAGTGTAATGTAGCCGAAAAACCTGTTACAACATTATTACAACTTAAATAAAGTCAAATCCAGGAGAGGTGAAATGAAATAGATTCCTCTCCTCCGTCCCCTGCACCTTCAGGCTGTCAGGCCTCTAATATGTTGCAAGTTTTCAATATAACACAAAAGTACTAAGAATATAGCATAATAACAACAAAATAAATAAAGAGTGTCCATTTGGAGACCGTTTGTGTCACAGTGGTGGAAGCAGACTGTCCCATTTCAAAAGGCTCCTTCAAAGGCTGCAACACATGCGTCCTCTGATCCCAGAGAAGCAAAGGGTCCAACTGGTGGACCAACCTCTCCCAGGATTCATTGCGCTTCAGTGATGAACCGCCTTTCCAAGAGGTAACGTCCAATCAACTCGACCGAACAGCCAACGCCACACATGCTGAAACACACAAGCTGAACAAGCCAACTTTCTTGTTGTGTCCAACTTTCGGCGGAGGTGGTCTTCGTGCGCCGGGTAGACCTCGTTCTCCAAAGGATGCTCCTGAATAAAAACAAAGTTCACAGCCCTGACACACACATGGAGACCTACCAACACATGTCACGTGTCAGGATTTGAATTCATCTTGGAGTTTATGTGCGTGTCTGCATGTGTGTGTTTGTGTGATGTTATGTAAAGCGGTAACCTTTTGCACTTTGTGGTTGGTTGGACAAACCTGAACTCGTCATCCCTCCGTCTTCTTCCCTGGAGCTGAATCTGAAGTGACAAACCGAACAATGAGCCTGTCAATCTCTTTCCTGCCCCGTTACATTCCAGATAAGATCAATTCATCATTTCAGCTTCTGAAGGTTTTTCTTTCGTCTTGTACAATAGTTTAAAAAAAAGCCAGCATGTCCAACCAGTTATAATTAGTATGTGTTACAGAGCTAAATATAGACTCAGCCGTGAGCAGCGATTTGCTTGTTGTAACCATTTCATGCTTAAAGGCCAAAAAGGTTATTTCAGTCTTTGAATTGTCATTAAAGAAGAAGTCTTTGCTGTCTGGAGTTTGCATGTTCTCTAAGTCTCAGGTGCTTTTCTGTCCCCAGAATCAAAACTAAACAGGGAGAAGCAGAGATCATCGTTCAAAGCAACGCTGAAGACTTTACTGCGTTTGCCACGGCCTTTTGTTAAATCCACTTATAACCCCCCCCCCCCCCCCCCCCCCCCATGACCCTTAAAGGATGAGCATTATAGATGAAGGATGCTCTTTGGACTGGTTGGTACGGTGGTGCAGTGGTTCTTACTGTGGGCTCACAACAAGAACGTTCTGGGTTCGAACATGGTGGCTGACGAAGGAGCATTTAATCATCTTATAGTTGTTCTCTGGGTTCTGCCGACACTTTAAAGACACTCAGAAAAAACGTGGAATAGATATTAAAATGTTTACAGACCAATCTGGGCCGTTTACAATAGAAAAGTATCCACAGCACTGTAAAACGTGTAGTTTGAGTCATAACACTGTTTGAATACTGTGTTGAGTCATATTACTGATGAATAGTTGGAGCACATTGTGTCTGTGCTCCTTCAGGAGGAATCTTTGAATGTTGGCGTTGATGATCTTGACACCTGAACTCTGTCAGGTTGTCATCACAGTCTCCATCTCTAACCCTCAGTTAATTACAGAGTGTTTAGAAGCTGGAATGTTCCATGACAGAAGCCAGTTTAGTCACAAGGACCAGAAAGAGAATGTGTTGAGGACAAAACAAGTGAACAGACACAGAGACAGTGTCAGACAGAGAACTGAGTCGTCCACACAGACAATCGGTCCGAAGCGTCCGGTGAAACGTCTCCTCCAACACAAAGCTGCTGCACTTCAGTTCCTACCACGGTAAGAACAACCTGGAAACTTCTCCTCCTGCCAGTTTCTATGAGTAATAATTACTTTTAAGACAGGATTCTTTTTATATGTACACATTTCTTTTCAAGATATATTTTAATTTCAGAATAAGTGATATTTGCACATCTGACAATATAAACATTTTAATAAAAAGGTAACTTCCACCTTGTGCTTTTGTTTTTGGTCAAGTGAGAAACGCTGTAGCTACGAGGTTCATTCACACGTTTGGATCGCTTTTGTTGTTTTAAAAAACAGAAAAATATTGATATCTTTTTCGATGGTCCCATAGATTGTGTTAACAGTGTTAATGTCATTAAGTTGGAGGCTCGATGGCTGAATGTTTAGTTCCCATGTGAGTTGTTCCCCTCTCGGTCTCTCCGACTGAATTCATCAAATAAAGAAGTTGAGAATCACTTTAGAAAAGTATAAATGCAAACGTGTTGAATTCAGTTTGAATGTACCAGTTGAGAATGGAACATGGGACAGTGACGGCCGATAAGCAGTTAAATGTTAGACCGCTGCTGTGATGCAAATGATCATTAAAGCTGAAACAAGAGTGATTGGATTTACTTCAGTGGAAGAGCATCTGTTGCCTCAGGAGCTTTCAGGTGAAACACTTCAAGGATTTCAAAAATGCTTTTATTCATGATTTGGGGGAAGAGGAGAAAATGAAAAAACAACACAATTTAAATACGTCCATTTTATACTTTTGCACAATTTTCAGTTTGGAAAAAGTGTAACGGAGACTTTACAAGTGTGTGTAACTGTGTTTCAGATCCCGACCGGCCGCCAGCATGTTCAACATATTACACCTGGCTGCACTCAGTGTGCTCGCAGGTGAGAGGTTACACAACTCACACACAACCACTCACTTCATTCACACTGACAAGATGTCGTTGGTAAGCCTCCTACAGATGAGTGACAAATTAACGAAGTAGAAAAGTGTTAAGTGATGTTCTACCAGAATTAGTATTAAAATAATTTTCCGTAAAATAAAATACCTACAAGAGTTCAGACCTTTGCTGCGAAAATATGACCTCTTCTTTTATTTTTCTTAAATCATAAAACAAAAAATAAACCTCAACAAATTGACTCCTGAGGTCTGTTTTTATTCATAATGTAACAACAGATCCAACCAAAAATAACGTGTCTCAATATCTTCAGGTACGGCAACAACCCAGATCTTTACCGGTTCAGCTGAATTGAACATCACGTCGTGCCCCATCAATCTCTACGGACAGAAATATGACAAAATATATGTGAGTAATAAACAGTCAATGTGTTTTAATCAACCTACCAATTACGTTTATAACTAAATAATCAAATGTTTACAAGCTGACATGTTCCTATCGATGTTGTGTCTCCTCCTGTCCAACAGGTGAGCTTCAACGCCAGCAGATTTACTGTTTGCTCCAATGGCCAGTACGAATCTGGAATCAAGAACGACTGCATTCTGATATCTGCAGGAGCGGCTGACAGAGGTAGCCTGGTCACGTTCCCCATGGTTATCCCAACTGGATCTGAGCTCCATAACAAGTTACCGAACCTGAAACACGCTGGGAAATGTGGCCATGTGATTACATTAAATGACAGTACACAAGCGCCGGTGAGACTCAGAGGGGAACTTGTTCTGACACATGTTGTTTTCAGCTCTTCGGATTTTAAAAACGTTTCTTTTCTGTGTTTTGTCCAAATTCATTTCTCAGATTCAAACAATCGAACTTGGCAATTTTGAGCCACAAGCGGTTCTGGGAATCAAGACGTTACCTGGATACACTGCTTCTCATCTCGTGAGTAAATTAATCAGGAGAGTATGACGGGTATGAGTTGGTCATTGTTCTGTTGGTTGTGTTGAGTCTCGTGTTTAAATCCCGATTTATTAACGATATATCTGTCGAATTCTTGGACGATTACTAGACATTTGTTTTTTTTGCACTTTCCAGGAACTAGACGTGGAGGTCAATGGCCTCACAGTCTTTAAACAGAGATTCCCTACAATTGTAACAATAGCAGGTCTCTTCACAGAAATAAGCGGTTGTAGACGCTCTGGTGAGTAAACAGAATATTTATTAAAATACATTTTTTGACCTAGACGCAAAAATCAAAATCACCATTATGCTTTCTTGAGGCTATGGTGATTTTTTAAACGAACTAAATATAGTTTTCCTGACTTCTAGGCATTGTTTATCAGACAAACACGACAGTTCGAGACCCAAGCAGCTGCTCCACTGTTTCCTGTGATGCGAGTGGAGTTGCGACTGCTCTCAGTGTCTGTGATCCCATGGAGACTTGCAATGGAAATGGCAGGTAAAATAAAATTCCATAAGTTCTTCATGAGTTTCAGTCGTTACCAAACACTGATGGTGTTTTGTTCTGTTTGAATATGGTCCTCCGCCTCCATCAGCTGCATCATCTCAAACAACGTGTGCACCGTGATCGGCTCCACGGTCATCGGTTTCGCTGGGCAGGTCCAAGCTGTCCCGGACCGCTGTGGCTACACTCTGTTCAAGTCCACATCCATCCCCGGCTTCCAGGTGGTGGGCGTCTTCCAGGAGAGACGCCGGAAAGACGTCAGCTTTTTGAAACGTGTGATCCTGCAGCTGGACACGGCGGGAGCTCAAATCTCTCTGGAACAAGGGAGTCGAGCTCTGGTGAGTCACGCTCCATAGAACCCGCTGCTGCACAAAGAGCTGTTCACCTGTTTATTCAAAGTTTGGTGAAAGAACCCTGAACTGGAGAATCTGCTGATGTTGCTGTCGTCTTGATCGACACCGTTGATACAGAGCGCTAGAGTTTATTAATTTAATATTGACTCGTATGACTGAATATGCCATAAGATGAACGGTTCTCTAGATATTCGAGAGATTTCTCGAATCAGTAGACAGATGATTGTGATGCTTGTTTCTTTCTTTGATAATGAAAACCATGCTAATTATGATAAAAGTTCAAATTGGATTCATCATTTTGCACATGGTCTTTTTTTCTGACTCGTTGCTCCACTGCTGTGATGAAGCTTGACACCAGAGAGCTCAGACTCAACACCACAGTGATGGTGGTCCATGGGTGGGAGCTCACCAAGGACCAGACTGGAGTGACGGCTAAGATGTCAGCCTCCAACTTCACAGTTTCTGTCCACTTCGATGGCTCCATCACTCACATCCACTTGAGAGGTACAATGTAAATCCTTGATTCTTAGTAATAAGGCTGAAGGTGCCATGTTGGGGGTGAAGTATGGAGTCAAATTCATCTGCGCTGATCAGGCACCACAAACCCAACAAGAATCATATTTGTATGACGTGGTATAGAGAGTGATATGAGTACTCGTACTTCCGTACTTGTACTGCATTTGATCTGTGGAACAAATAAAATGGCGTCATCTGCATAAAAGTGGACAAGAAGTGCTGATTGATGGGTTTATTTGATCACAACCACCATCTGCCATGTTTCTTCTAACTATTCTTTGTTAATAACTGAGTCACATGCTAAACACAAGGCTGTTAAATGGTACTAATCAAATATTTAAGATGATCTAATATGAGACGCTAATGCAAGAATCATTACGTTCGATATTGATCTGCTCGTCACTATTTGAAGCCTTTGTTTTGCTCCACTTGCAAAGTTCATTGATCCGTCACGTTTCCCTTTCTGAAACTGGTCAGGGCCAAATGGACACGACGCTCACGGGTTCTGTGGAAACTCCAGTCGGACTGTGAGTGAAGAGAAAGTCTCCACACACAGTGACACCGGGTGAGACCTCGAACACAACGTCCCACACCAGCCGAGTTGTAGCTCTGATAAAAGGAACTGATCTGACGCTGCTTATTGCCCCACAGCTGTGACAAGCAGTATAACGAGGCTGCGGACCCGACTATCAACTGCAGCACCTCCACTGACTGGTAAATGCAAACTGAACCAATTGTACTGAATCCTGGAATTAGACGAACTGGAGGTTTCTCTATCCACAACGTCGTGAAAACAAGAGCATAGTATTATAACAGTTAGCTAGCTGCCCCTTCGTGTATGTGTCCTCACCGGTTTTGCATGACATTTGCAGAACAGCTCACTTTAATAAAGATTTGCTAGATTGATCAAATGAAAGACCGGTGGGTTGATTTTAGAAAGAGCCTCATTGATCAAGAGCTGAGGATCACGACCGGAACCTGTCTCTGAAGTGAAGGTTTACATTTCCACCAGGAAGTTCTATCAACTGTCATTGGAGGCAAATGGGATAGATGTTTGTCTTGTGCCATAGGAACGGTCTAAATTATTAATGGGAGTATTATTGATTTTAATTTTGTAATATTGACTGATTGTATTTGCCTCTGTCCTGTCATATTTGATCTAGATAGAACTTTTAAAGCACTTTGTAACATTGAAAAGTAACTATTCTTTATCCTCTGCATCACTGGAACAGGTGTAACCTCCTGAAGCAGGCTCCCTTTACTGCTTGCAGCATGCAACATGACTCAGAACCCTTCATTGCTGCTTGCACACAAACGCTGTGTAAATACCCTGAAGGGGATGGTCTCAAATGCCAGTTCCTGGAGGCGTACGCCAGAGCCTGCAGCCTCTCCAACATCACAGTGGAGGAATGGAAGTCAGAGACCCGATGCTGTAAGGCTGTGACTCAATATCTTCTGTTTTATGGTTTAAATTAAGACTATTTATCTCTACTTCAACATTAAGACAGGGTCCAGCTTCCAGTTGCAAATCTCAGCACTGAAACTGAAACATTACACGTTATAGGCCTGCTTTGTCTAATCAGACTCAAATACATTCACACGCATGTACTGACATTTTCTTGTGAACCTTCTGTGAGACTGATCATTGTCTGAGATCAACACTCGTGTGCGTCTGTGTCTGTTTGCAGCTGCTTTCTATCAGGGCTCCTGTCAGGACACGTTCTGCAGTGATCACGAGTTCTGTGGGCAGAAGAGCAACGGGGGAACCGGCTGCGTCTGCCGGGCCATGTTCGCCTCCAAGTACAACTCAACCAGCACCTTTGGTGAGTCGGCTTGGACTCAAGAGAGTCACAACTCTTTTTATAATTTGTCTCAGATTTATGGAATAAGTGGAATATCCATTGACCTCACTTTAGGAATTAGAGGATCTGAATAGATGATTTGTCACCTGTCGTGGTCAGAAACCTCTTAATGAGGCCCTATGTGTTTCATTGGCTTGCATATTCAATTCAAATTTGCCAAATGAAGAGATTTAGCACCAAATAATTTGTCAGCCCCTGAAAAGATGTTATTCAACGTATAATTAACAACTGAATGTTCCTCCTTTCTGCTATTTGGACTAAAGCTAACTGATCTTTATATGTTGTCAGGAGAGCCAATGGTCTGCGAGCAGAACGCTGCTAAGCTGACTATGGCTAAATGTCTCTTGGAGGACAAAGGCATCGACTTCTCTGTCTTACATCTCAATGACGAGGCCTGCAAAGGTGAAATGGACAATGAGACCCACATGGTGACGTTCGGCTTTGACAGAACCAAAACCTGTGGAGCAGTGATCCTGGTGGGTTCCTCTCAGGAGAACTTTTAGTAACTGCTGCAGCCTTAAATGTTTAAATGAAGGTGCAGTAACAATGTTTGTCTCCATGTGTCCCTACAGGCAAACAACAGCCAAATCCTCTACAAGAACACCATCGTGAACCGGAACAGCTCCATGTACGGCATTATCAACCGTCAGGACTCGGTTCATCTGGACTTCTCATGTCTGTACGATCAGCCGGACATCAGGACCTTTACCTTCACACTCAAAGACAGGTGTGTGCTGGGTGAACGGTTCCAGAGGCGACGCCTTTGAGAACCAAAAACTGAGCTTAACTTACTTTTTAAGAGATGAAGACTGAACTGAACTCTGTCTTTGCCTTCCAGCTCCGTCACCCAGCAGATCACTTCTGGACAATGGATTTACAATCTCACCATGAAGGCCTACAAGGACCTTATCACCAAGGAAGCCTTACCACAACGTACTGAAATGCAACTGGACGAGACGTTGTGGGTGGAGCTGAACGCGGATGGGCTGGATGACAAAATGGTTGCAGTGGTGACGGACTCCTGCTGGGCGACCGACCAGTCCAGCCCGAACGGAAGCCTGAGATATGACCTCATCATCAAAGGGTGAGATCACAGACTACATGACGATACGTAACCATTTCCTCCCACTGTGCAAACATGAAGCAAAAAATATCCCAGATCCCAGTGATTGTGGAGCGGGATCAAGTTCTCATTGATACATGAGCTTCACCAATCACGACCCAGCCTGAGAGGAAGCTGACCCAGTCTCACCTGAACCCGAGAGAGATTCTGTTCTTCTGGCACCAACCCGACCTCAGCCCAATGTTTGACCTGATCCAGATCGTGTGACCTCACTTTTTTAGATCTTTCATGTCATCTATCTTTAAATACTCTACGGCTGAGACACACAAAGATGCTTGTGGGGATCATATCCCTTCATGTCTGCTCTTCTGTCTGTTTGAGTAGCTGCCCTAACCCCGCTGACTCCACGGTGGAGGTGAAGAACAACGGACAGGGACCATCCAACAGTTTCTCCTTCAACACGTTCCAGTTCTCTGGACAGGATGGTGAGGTCTTCTTGCACTGCAGAGTGACGCTGTGTGTCAAGAAGGGTAACAACTGCATCCCGGTAGGTCCACAGCTCCTGACTAGATCATATTAAGTTATATAAAGATGTATGAGTAGATATTTTTAATTTTTGTATCACACTTGAAACGGAACTTCTGTCATTTGATTTCCTCAGAGATGTGGCCCGGGTGACAGAAGACGCAGGTCCATCATGTCAAAGTATGAGGATGAAAACCCTGCCTTCATCAAACTGGCCTGGACTTATTGAGTAAGTGCAATTCCCCTGCTGACGGATGTAGGGGGGGGGTCACCCTTATGCGTTGGCTGAAATAGAAACAAATTCTTCCCATATTTTTAATTTCCCATCGCAGTTTGTAGAAGATACATCTTGACAATTTCAAGATCAATGACTGACCATAACTTGGGTTTGGTTATTTTCTCAGGTTTCCATGGATGCTCAGAACGGCTGAAGCTCAGGAAGAGTCATTGATCTTTCTACAGATCTGTAATGGCACATGAAATATTCATACATAATTATACATGAAGCAACCAGACGTCCATGCTGATCCTCTCTAGGCTTTGAATACGTTGGGTCTTGATTCCGGGGTTTCTGGGGTTGTTTTTTCCTGTCGGGGTGTAAATGATTTTCTGCAGCAGAGGTATGTTATATATCATCAGCTGAATGTGTGAGCGGGGCTTCCTTAGGGCTCTACAGACTATACAGACTATGAAGAGTGAGCTATAAGGTTTTATATAGATGTGGCTGGTGACAGCGCCACCATGTGGGTTAGAGTTAGGGTCGATCCTCCTGTAGAGCTTCGGTATGATTTTGAAATCCAAGCAGAACTTCAACCTGGTTAGAATAAAAGTCAGGTTCATTTACCTTTATTATGAAAGTGTATAATCAATAAAAAGCATCAGTGGAATATAATGAGTTGTGTATTCTGTTGTGTTGTCATCCCTTTCCATTGGTTGTGTGTCCATTTGTGAGGAGGCTGGTGCTACTACTCAATGACCCGGTCAAAACTACTCAATAGGTCAAGAGAGAGCTCGTAACAGTTTGCTGTGGATCCAGTATTTTTCTTTAACATTACCACATAGCAAAATAGTTTTGGCTCAGATTTGACCTACGTCCCACGCAAGGATTAGGGTTAGCCTATCCCTAACCCTAACCCTAACCCTAAACCTAACCCTAACCCAGATCTGGGCCACAAGTGAACCATGGAAATACTGCATGTCAACCAAAGGTGGCCCCAAGTAGTAGTGTGTTTTGTATATTTCATGCTTTTGAAATGTTCAAAGTTTGACAATTCATGGATTTTGATGAATATAATTTGAATCTAGCAGATTTAAATGCAGGTCCATGAGGGAACTGTTGGAGGAATGAACTTTAGTGACATTTCAGTTATTGTCCCTAATTTCTGTATAGTTGTAAAATGTTTTAAGAGTCAAATTCAAGTTAAACGGAAGTTTTACCAAACACACACACACACACACACACACACACACACACACACACACATTGTGTTAATAAACCCCTGCAGTGCTCGGTGTGACCCATCAGCTGAACCTCTGTGGATGAGAACAGTTTCACACCTGCTTTCATTAGCGTCCCATAGTGACAGGACTGCAATCAGAGGTGTCACTGCAGCACAACACAAAGTCAACATCAACACACGATCAACACATGATGCAACTATTGCTCTGTTCACCAACAGTTCAAAGTAAACAAGTAAAGTTTGGAGTTTCACTTCAACCACTACACATCAACATGAACCTTACATGACCCATTGGCCCAAATCACAAAGTAATCGACCTGAACTAACCTCTTGTGATATCAGCCTCGCAAATACGATACAACAGTTTGACAGACGTCTCTTTAACAGACGTAATAGTGAGGCGGGTATTGTTGAACCTTTTAGAAGCCTACGTGTGTGCAAGTCATCATGCAACATGTGGTCTCGGACCGACTGAAGCAGAAACAACCACAGAAGCATTAACGTGGATGGTTAACGCCTCAGGTTTGTAGCTGAGACGTTGCGCGTGTTGCAAAGCAATTCACCGCCAGAACACTATGCGGAGTAACGTTTGTTGTTGAAGACGGCCTTAGAGACGCCTTCTTTGTGTGTGGCAGTCGTCGTCTACTGTTTATTTACATCGCCACTGTGGCTCCTCATAACATTTTCTGTTGGACAATTCGGCCAGTCAGTGACGGGTTGTACAAGTGGTCATGCTTTCGGATCTCTTCTGCCAAACGCTCTTCTATTGGGTCCATATTCGTTCTTCTAAATCTTCGTGGTTTCTGCCGGTATTATGGGGCATACACCGGAAATGCGACTCCTGAAAGGACGTAGTTAGCAGACCAATCACAGCCTTGAAGGCTGCGTGAGGCTTGCGGAGCTTTGCCGTATAGTTAGAAAAATTGGACAACGCACGCAAGAAGGGGTTGATAAGCACGTAGCGCTTGCGGGCCCCTGAAAACGCAGAAGCATGCGCCGGCCTTTAGCTACACGATGGTGTTTCCGAGGGTCCATGAAGATATCACACAGTTCGTAGATCGTGTATCAGAGGACATTTCAGCACACTTCACCCACCCTCAATCAGCAGAGTGGTGATAATGGGTGAATTGTCATTTTTCAGTGAAATATCCGTTGACTCCTTCTGGTTTTCATGTGGAGAAAAATCAAAGTCTATCAATTCGTCGAATTCTTGAAACACAAGTGAACATTGGATATTACCCATGATCCTCTGCTTCCTTAACCAGAAGAGCTTCAGTAGCAAATCCACCAAACTCTGTTAAGAAGAATTCTTCATGTTTTTAAAGTTTTCTGCTCAATATTGGAGATAAACTCTGTTTTTTTAATAACTTATAAGTCTTCTTAACTGATCTACAGTTCAGTGATGACAGTGCAGTGATAATAAAGTTGAAAGAATTTCAATCATTAGAGTTCAGACCTGCGCCAAGGCCCAACAGCTGGCTTATGAAATCACATTCAAATTCTCTAGATCCAGATGTTTACTTGGATCTGCACCAAATTGAACAGGCTCATGACTATTAGTCTCTTTAACATATCTGATTTTTTACTTCATCAAGATCCTCGAATTATTCTCTGAGTAATCAAAGAAAGTGTTGGAAAACAACCTCGATCACAAATCTAGTAAAAAACAATCACATCTTCCAGGAAGTTCCTTGGTCATGTGTCCAGCAGCCAGCAACATAATAATAACAAAACCGGACAATGCAGATAAAACGTGAATTAGACAAAGGAGCGTTTTGTTATTATGGTTTTCATGAGAATGGGATGGACAGAAAAACTACAGCTGTCAGTCCTGTGCATGATGGAAAGCTTTGGGGAGGAGGTCTCCATAGGATCCCACGTCTCCATTGAGCTGTGGCATGAAGGAGGCACCAGGAGGAGCGAGATAAAAGAGTGAACGACTGGAGAGGACAACTTTGAGCAGTCGGCAGCTTCTCCTCTGACGATGGAGACTCCGGAGGGAGCCGAACTCTGCTTCCCACGACTCAACAACTCCTGCAGGAAGCCCAGCCACCCTCACACCCAGGCCATGTTGATCTACGTCCTGCTCTCCTCCATCTCCATCATCACCGTGGCTCTTAACCTGCTCGTCATCATCTCCATCTCCCACTTCAGGCAGATACGATCCTCCCACACGTTGTATTTTAAACACAGGTTCACAGATGTTGTCCCACCTGCACATTAGAGTTCTTATTTACTGTGTATAATAACTGCTTTCTTTCATTTACACTCATGCTGGTGTACCTAAGGAGATGACTTGTGTGTATTACAGTACAGTGATGGTCTTCTTCTTCTCCAGGCAGCTCCACACTCCCACCAACCTCCTCCTCCTCTCCCTGGCCATCTCAGACCTCTTCGTTGGCGTCCTGCTGATGCCGGTTGAAATCATCTATGTGGAGAAATGCTGGTTTCTGGGTGACATTGTGTGCACGCTGTATTACGTCCTCGACTACATGATCACCTCGGCCTCGGTGGCCACCATGGTGCTGATATCGTTTGACCGCTACATCGCCATCTGTGACCCTCTGCGTTACCCCACCAGAGTGACCAAGAGACGGGCACAAGTGTGCGTTTGCCTCTGTTGGGTTTGCTCTGTTTTCTACAGGATTCTGCTGATGAACGATCACCTGCAGCAACCAGGCAGGTCCTGCTCCTGCTCAGGCGAGTGTGTCGTCGTCATCAGTTACATCGCGGGAGTCGTTGACCTCGTCTTCACCTTCATCCTCCCCATCGCTGTCATCATAGTTCTGTATCTGAGGGTGTTTGTGGTGGCTCTGGCTCAGGCTCGAGCCATCAGGTCTCAAGTTGTGGCAGCTCAGCGCTCAGGGACTGTGACCGTGAAGAAGGCAGAGATGAAAGCAGCCGGGACTCTGGGTATCGTGGTCGTTGTGTTTTTGATTTGTTTCTGTCCGTACTATTTGCCCACTCTGGCAGGTGAAGACACGTCCGTCGATGCCTCGTCCGCAGCTGTCGAGATCTGGCTGGCACATTTTAACTCCTGTCTGAACCCGGTCATCTACGCCTTCTTCTACCCCTGGTTCAGAAAATGTATTAAACTCATTCTCACACTGAAGATACTGAAACCCGGCTCCAGAGATATTAAATTACTGTAGCGACACACAGAGTCTTGAAACTAACATGCAAATAGGTTATAATGTTCTTAAGCACAAATCTCTGCTCATTGTGGTTCTGTATATGTGTATAAACCTTTTCATTAATGTTTGTCTTATGTTTAATTTAAAGTCAGAATCGGGTTTTATGCCATACAGGTTTACACATACAAGGAATTTGCTGTGGTGTAATTGAGCAAGTATAATTGTGACAAATATAAATGATCTATGAGTCCACATGTCTTATAGTTTGTAATTGATATAGTTTGTTAATAATCATTGAAACATGTTATAAAAATAAATAAAAATGATTCTAACTAATAAATGCTTTTCATTTAAGGGTATTTTATCATATATTTCTTCCTAGATTGAAGCCACTGGCATTAGAGGCAATACTTCAGAGTACAGTCAAACTTTTTTACTGCATCACAAGCACAGTCATAAAGCGACTTGCTTTCGTTGATTGTGAAAGTAGATGAATGTCCATTTTGTTCCTAATTATTTACATTAAAAATTGAATATAGAGACAGAAGATTCATAAAGTACTGGAATGAAAAGCAGAAACAGTTACAGTCAATACAAATTGACACAGCACAGAAATACAGGGAGATTTTTTTCCTCATTCATGGTTAAGTATTATGTTTTGCATATAACAGATCAGAGTTGACGTCTCAGAAACATTATGTTTGCTTCAGGTCCGGTCCAGGGTGCTTTTATTTTTACTTTTCAAAACTGAACATTAAAGATCCAGTGTTTAGGATTCAGGGGACTCTATCAGCAGGAAATGAAAATGAGGTCTGATATTGTTATTAATGTATAATCCCATGGAACTACGAGTGATTGTGTTTTCGTTACCTTAGAACCAGTCTTTAATATCCACGCTAGGAGTGGGTCCTCTTCACCATGTTTCTATAGAGGCCTAGAAGGGACAAACCAGGCCCTGGCTCCAGAGAGGAGCTTTAGATGTTTTACACTGTGGGTCCTCTGGAAGGGAGGTGAGGGGTTTTCAGCTGGTTGCATTATGAAACTTCACCACTAGATGTCGATCTTGTATCAGTGTAGTCACAACGACGCCATGTCCCCTGCACGTGATGTAAACAACACTGTCAAACCGGCTCGTGCTTCAAGTGACGTCACTCCCATAGTTTCCTGCCTCCTGCAGCAACAATTAATCAGAATCAGAATCAGAATTCTTTTTATTGCCATGTATATTTGCACATACAGGAAATTGCCTTGGTGTGGTTGGTGCACTGTACAAACAACAATATAAAAACAACAATATAGAACAACAATATATACAGTAAGAGAGTTATGGGCACGTGCGGTTCTAAGGTGCAGAGATTGGTGATAGTGCCAATAATAAATAGTTATAAATTATGTGCGGGGGGAGGTCCAGCAGAGTCAGTGTGATGCAGGGGGCTTGTTTTTTAGCCCCACTGCCATAGGGAAAAAACTGTTTTTTGTGATGCAAGGTTTTCGTCCTGATGGCCCAGAACCTTTTTCCAGATGGGAGTCTCCAAAAGGATAATTTGATCCAAAAGGATCAAATTCTAGCAGGTAATCTGTTACGTTAATCTAGAAAAATTATGCTATATGAAACTGGGCCTTCACTCTGATCTCAGCTACAAACCTGTACAAACGATTCAGATTCCGTTGTGGGGGAAAGAATGAATCATGTTAACGCCTCAAAACTGCTTCTGTGGTTGTTTCTGCTTCAGTCGGTCCGAGACCACATGTTGCATGATGACTTGCACACACGTAGGCATCTAAAAGGTTCCACAATACCCGCCTCACTATTACGTCTGTTAAAGAGACGTCTGTTAAGCTGTTGTATTGTATTTGCTAGGCTGATATCACAAGAGGTTGGTTTAGGTCAGGGGTTTCCAAACTACGGCCCGCGGGCCATCTGCGGCCCGCCATCCATTTTAAATTGGCCGGCCTCAAAAACAAAAAAATTAATAAATAAATAAAATTAAAAAAATATATATATATATAATATACTTTTTTTTTAAACTAACAATTTAGTAGCACTTTAATGGCACTTAATTATAGCACTTTGTAGTTTTGCTCTATTTTTGAAGAAATTGTACTTTCTTGATTCTTGTTGTTCTGGGTTTGTACCCTTGAATGCACTTATTGTAAGTCGCTTTGGACATTTAACATTACCACATAGCAAAATAGTTTTGGCTCAGATTTGACCTATGTCCCACGCAACCCACATTCAGACCACTGTTACGAGTTCCCCTGCCCCACACCGCAGGGGAGGTGGCGGCGTGAGTGGCCAAGACCTTCATATTTTTTAGTATATGTGACCCTCGGGATAAAAAGTTTGGACACCCCTGGTTTAGGTCGATTACTTTGTGATTTGGGCCAATGGGTCATGTCAGGTTCATGTTGATGTGTAGTGGTTGAAGTGAAACTCCAAACTTTACTTGTTTACTATGAACTGTTGGTGAACAGAGCATTAGTTGCATCATGTGTTGATCGTGTGTTGATGTTGACTTTGTGTTGTGCTGCAGTGACACCTCTGATTGCAGTCCTGTCACTATGGGACGCTAATGAAAGCAGGTGTGAAACTGTTCTCATCCACAGAGGATCAGCTGATGGGTCACACCGAGCACTGCAGGGATTTATTAACACAATGTGTGTCTGTGTGTGTGTGTGTGTGTGTGTGTGTGTGTGTGTGTGTGTGTTTGGTAAAACTTCTGTTTAACTTGAATTTGACTAATAAAACATTTTACAACTATACAGAAATTAGGGACAATAACTGAAATGTCACTAAAGTTCATTCCTCCACCGAGGTCCACCAGTTCCCTCATGGACCTGCATTTAAATCTGCTAGATTCAAATTATATTCATCAAAATCCATGAATTGTCAAACTTTGAACATTTCAAAAGCATGAAATAGACAAAACATACTACTACTTGGGGCCACCTTTGGTTGACATGCAGTATTTCCATGGTTCACTTGTGGCCAAGATCTGGGTTAGGGTTAGGTTTAGGTATAGGGTTAGGGTTAGGGATAGGCTAACCCTAACCCTTGCGTGGGACGTAGGTCAAATCTGAGCCAAAACTATTTTGCTATGTGGTAATGTTAAAGAAAAATACTGGATCCACAGCAAACTGTTACGAGTTCTCTCTTGACCTATTGAGTAGTTTTGACCGGGTCATTGAGTAGTAGCACCAGCCTCCTCACAAATGGACACACAACCAATGGAAAGGGATGACAACATAACAGAAAACACAACTCATTATATTCCACTGATGCTTTTTATTGATTATACACTTTCATAATAAAGGTAAATGAACCTGACTTTCATTCTAACCAGGTTGAAGTTCTGCTTCGATTTCAAAATCATACCGAAGCTCTACAGGAGGATCGACCCTAACTCTAACCCACATGGTGGCGCTGTCACCAGCCACATCTTTATAAAACCTTATAGCCCACTCTTCATAGTCTGTATAGTGTGTAGAGCCCTAAGGAAGCCCCGCTCACACATTCAGCTGAGGATATATAACATACCTCTGCTGCAGAAAATCATTTACACCCCGACAGGAAAAACAACCCAGAAACCCCGGAATCAAGACCCAACGTATTCAAAGCGTAGAGAGGATCAGCATTGACATCTGGTTGCTTCATGTTAAATTATGTATGAATATTTCATGTGCCATTACAGATCTGTAGAAAGATCAATGACTCTTCCTGAGCTTCAGCCGTTCTGAGCATCCATGGAAACCTGAGAAAATAACCAAACCCAAGTTATGGTCAGTCATTGATCTTGAAATTGTCCAGATGTATCTTCTACAAACTGCGATGGGAAATTAAAAATATGGGAAGAATTTGTTTCTATTTCAGCCAACACATAAGGGTGACCCCACCCCCTACATCCGTCAGCAGGGGAATTGCACTTACTCAATAAGTCCAGGCCAGTTTGATGAGGGCAGGGTTTTCATCCTCATACTTTGACATGATGGACCTGCGTCTTCTGTCACCCGGGCCACATCTCTGAGGAAATCAAATGACAGAAGTTCAGTTTTAAGGGTGTTACGAAAATTCAAAAAATCGACACATACAACTTTATATATCTTAATATGATCTATTCAGGAGCTGTGGACCTACCGGGATGCAGTGAACGTGTTGAAGGAGAAACTGTTGGATGTTCCCTGTCCGTTGTTCTTCACCTCCACCGTGGAGTCAGCGGGGTTAGGGCAGCTCAAACAGACAGAAGAGCAGACATGAAGGGGGTATGATCCCTACGAGCATCTTTGTGTGTCTCAGCCATAGACTATTTAAAGATAGATGAAATAACAGCTCTAAAAAAAACTCAAACATTGGGCTGAGGTCAGGTTTGTGCCAGAAAAACAGAATCTCTGTTGGGTTCAGGTAAAACTCGGTTAGTTTCCTCTGAGACCGGGTCGTGATTGGTGGAGCTCATGTATCAGTGAGTCCTTGATCCCGCTCCACAATCACTGGGATCTGGGATATTTTTGGCTTCATGTTTGCACAGTGGGAGGAGATGGAGACTAGCGTCATGCAGTCTGTGATCTCACCCTTTGATGATGAGGTCATATCTCAGGCTTCCGTTCGGGCTGGGCTGGTCGGTCGCCCAGCAGGAGTCCGTCAGCACAGCAACCATTTTGTCATCCAGCCCATCCGCGTTCAGCTCCACCCACAACTGCTCGTCCAATTGAATTTCAGTACGTTGTTGTAAGGCTTCCTTGGAGCTAGGGTCCTTGTAGGCCTTCATGGTGAGATTGTAAATCCATCGTCCAGAAGTGATCTGTTGGGTGACGGAGCTGGAAGGCAAAGACAGAGTTCAGTTCAGTCTACCGCTCTTAAAAAGTGGCCTAAGCTCAGTTTTTGGTTCTCAAAGGCGTCGCCTCTGGAACCGTTCACCCAGCACACACCTGTCTTTGAGTGTGAAGGTAAAGGTCCTGATGTCCGGCTGATCGTAAAGACATGAGAAGTCCAGATGAACCGAGTCCTGACGGTTGATAATGCCGTACATGGAGCTGTTCCGGCTCACGATGGTGTTCTTGTAGAGGATTTGGCTGTTGTTTGCCTGTGGAGACAAACATTGTTACTGTACCTTCATTTAAACATTTAAGGCTGCAGTAGATACCTAATGTTCTCCTGAGAGGAACCCACCAGGATCACTGCTCCACAGGTTTTGGTCCTGTCAAAGCCGAACGTCACCATGTGGGTCTCATTGTCCATTTCACCTTTGCAGGCCTCGTCATTGAGATGTAAGACAGAGAAGTCGATGCCTTTGTTCTCCAAGAGACATTTAGCCATAGTCAGCTTAGCAGCGTTCTGCTCGAAGACCATTGGCTCTCCTGACATCATATAAAGATCAGTTAGCTTTTGTCCAAATAGCAGGAAGGAGGAACAAGCAGATGTTAATTATATGTTGAATAAAATATTTTCTGGGGCTGACACACGGGCACTTTCCAGAGTTTATATCATGTCTCTTTAGCATTACTTCTTAATGTTATTACATGCACGAAAAAGATTGTTAACATTTATATTTATATCATGTTTGGAATTATTTGGTGCCAAATCTCTTCATTGGGCCAAAGGAATTGAACATGCAAGCCAATGAAACACATAGGGCCTCATTAGGAGGACCACGTGACACATCATCTATTCAGATCCTCTAATTTCTAAAGTGAGGTCTATGGATATTCCAGTTATTCCATAAATCTGAGAAAAATGATAAAAAGAGCTGTGACTCTCTTGAGTCCAAGCCGACTCACCAAAGGAGCCGGTTGAGTTGTACTTGGAGGCGAACATGGCCCGGCAGACGCAGCCGGTTCCCCCGTTGTTCTTCTGCCCACAGAACTCGTGATCACTGCAGAACGTGTCCTGACAGAAGCCCTGATAGAAAGCAGCTGTAAACACACACAGACACACACAGGTGTTGATCTCAGACAATGATCAGTCTCACAGAAGGTTCACAATGTCAGTGAATGTATTTGAGTCTGATTAGACAAAGAAGGCCTGTAACGTGTAATGTTTCAGTTTCAGTGCTGAGATTTGCAACTGGAAGATGGACCCTGTCTTAATGTTGAAGTAGAGATAAATATTCTTATTTTAAACCATAAAACAGAAGCTACTGAGTCACAGCCTTACAGCATCGGGTCTCTGACTTCCATTCCTCCACTGTGATGTTGGAGAGGCTGCAGGTTCTGGCGTACGCCTCCAGGAAGTGGCATTTGAGACCATCCCCTTCAGGGTATTTACACAGCGTTTGTGTGCAGGCAGCAATGAATGGTTCTGGGTCATGTTGCATGCTGCAAGCAGTAAAGGGAGCCTGCTTCAGGAGGTTACACCTGTTCCTGTATTGCAGAGGAGAAAGAATAATTACTTTTCAATGTTACAAAGTGCTTTAAAAGTTAAAAAAAGGTCAAATATGACAGGACAGAGGCAAATAGAATCAGTCAATATTACAAAATTAAAATCAATAATACTCCCATTAATAATTTAGACCGTTCCTATGGCACAAGACAAACATCTATCCGTTTGTCTCCAATGACAGTTGATAGAACTTCCTGGTGGAAATGTAAACCTTCACTTCAGACACAGGTTTCGGTCGTGATCCTCAGATCTTGATCAATGAGGCTCTTTCTAGAATCAACCCACCTGTCTTTCATGTCATCAATCTAGCAAATCTGAATTTAAGCAAAGCTGGTGAGGATAAATACACGAAGTTGGAGCTGACTGGCTAACTGTAGGTAGAGAAAGTGTAGTAACTTGCATTCAAGCTAAAATACTGCTAATGCTAATACTATACTCTTGTTTTCACGACGTTGTGGATAGAGAAACCTCCAGTTCGTCTAATTCCAGGATTCAGTACAACTTGGTTCAGTTTGCATTTACCAGTCAGTTGAGGCTTTGCAGTTGATAGTCGGGTCCGCAGCCTCGTTATACTGCTTGTCACAGCTGTGGGGCAATAAGCAGCGTGAGATCAGTTCATTTTATCAGAGCTACAACTCGGCTGGTGTGGGACGTTGTGTTCGAGGTCTCACCCGCTGACACTGTGTGTGGAGACTTTCTCTTCCCTCACAGTCCGACTGGAGTTTCCACAGAACCCGTGAGCGTCTTGTCCATTTGGCCCTGACCAGTTTCAGAAAGGGAAACGTGACGGATCAATGAACTTTGCAAGTGGAGCAAAACGAAGGCTTCAAATAGTGACGAGCAGATCAATATCGAACGTAATGATTCTTGCATTAGCGTCTCATATTAGATCATCTTCAATATTTGATATGTACCATTTAACAGCCTTGTGTTTAGCATGTGACTCAGTTATTAACAAAGAATAGTTTCAAGAAAAATTGCTGATGGTGGTTGTGATCAAATAAACCCATCAATCAGCACTTATTGTCCACTTTTATGCAGATGACGCCATTTTATTTGTTCCACAGATCAAAGTACTCATATCACTCTCTACAACGTCATACAAATATGATTCTTGTTGGGTTTGTGGTGCCTGATCAGTGCAGATGAATTTGACTCCATACTTCACCCCCAACATGGCACCTTCAGCCTTATTACTAAGAATCAAGAATTAACATTGTACCTGTCAAGTGGATGTGAGTGATGGAGCCATCGAAGTGGACAGAAACTGTGAAGTTGGAGGCTGACATCTTAGCCGTCACTCCAGTCTGGTCCTTGGTGAGCTCCCACCCATGGACCACCATCGCTGTGGTGTTGAGTCTGAGCTCTCTGGTGTCAAGCTTCATCACAGCAGTGGAGCAACGAGTCAGACAAAAAGACCACTTGCAAAATGATGAATCCAATTTGAACTTTTGTCATAGTTAGCATGGTTTTCATGATCAAAGAAAGAAACAAGCATCACAAACATCTGTCTACTGATTCCAGAAATCTCTCGAATATCTAGAGAACCGTTCATCTTATGTCCAATTCAGTCATACGATTCAATATTAATTAATAAACTCTAGCGCTCTGTATCAACGGTGTCGATCAAGACAACAGCAACATCCGCAGATTCTCAAGTTCAGGGTTCTTTCACCAAACTTTGAATAAACAGGTGAACAGCTCTTTGTGCAGCAGCGGGTTCTATGGAGCGTGACTCACCAGAGCTCGACTCCCTTGTTCCAGAGAGATTTGAGCTCCCGCCGTGTCCAGCTGCAGGATCACACGTTTCAAAAAGCTGACATCTTTCCGGCGTCTCTCCTGGAAGACGCCCACCACCTGGAAGCCGGGGATGGATGTGGACTTGAACAGAGTGTAGCCACAGCGGTCAGGGACAGCTTGGACCTGCCCAGCGAAACCGACGACCGTGGAGCCGATCACGGTGCACACGTTGTTTGAGATGATGCAGCTGATGGAGAAGGAGGAGCATATTCATACTGAACAAAACACCATCAGTGTTTGGGAACGACTGAAACTCATGAAGAACTTATGGAATTTGATGTTACCTGCCATTTCCATTGCAGGGCTCCATGGGACCACAGACACTGACAGCAGCAACTCCACTCGCATCACAGGAAACAGTGGAGCAGCTGCTTGGGTCTCGAACTGTCGTGTTTGTCTTATAAACAACGCCTAGAAGTCAGGAAAACTATAATTATGTGGTTTAAAAAATCAATAAAGTCTCAAGAAAGCATCATGGGGATTTAGAACATTTGTTTTTTGCTTCTAGGTCAAAAAATGGATTTTATTAAACATTTTGTTTACTCACCAGAGTGTCTACAACCGCTTATGTCTGTGAAGAGACCTGATCTTGTTTGATTTGTAGGAAATCTCTGTTTAAAGACTGTGAGGCCATTGACCTGCACGTCTGCTTCCTGGAAAGTGCCAAAAAAACAAATGTGTCGTAATCGTCCAAGAATTCGACAGATATATCGTTAATAAATCGGGATTTAAACATAAGACTCAACACAACCAACAGAACAATGACCAACTCATACCCGTCATACTCTCCTGATTAATTTACTCACGAGATGAGAAGCAGTGTATCCAGGAAACGTCTTGATTCCCAGAACCGCTTGTGGCTCAAAATTGCCAAGTTGAATTGTTTGAACCTGAGAAGAGAATTTGGACAAAACACAGGAAAGAAATGTTTTTAAAATCAGAAGAGCTGAAAACAACACAGGTCAGAACAAGTCCCAGTCTGATTCTCACCGGCGCTTGTGTACTGTCATTTAATGTAATCACATTGAAACATTTCCCAGCGTGTTTCAGGTTCTGCAACATGTTATGGAGCCCAGATCCAGTTGTGATATCCTGGTGGTTTATGTCGAGGGTTCCTCTGTCAGCCGCTCCTGCAGATATCAGAATGCAGTCGTTCTTGATTCCAGATTCGTACTGGCCATTGGAGCAAACAGTAAATATGCTGTCGTTGAAGCTCACCTGTTGGACCGGAGAAGACACAACATCGATAAGAACATGTCAGCTTGTAAACATTTGATTATTTAGTTATAAACGTAATTGGTAGGTTGATTAAAACACATTGACTGTTTATTACTCACATATATTTTGTCATATTTCTGTCCGAAGTAGGTGATGGGGCACGACGTGATGTTCAGTTCAGCTGAACCGGTAAAGATCTGTGTCTGGGTCTGGGTCTGGTTCTGGGTCTGGGTCTGGGTTGTTGCCGTACCTGAAGATATTGAGACAAGTGATTTTTAATTGGATCTGTTGTTACATTAAGAGTAAACTTAGATCTCAGGAGACAATTTGTCGAGGTTTATGTTTTGTTTAATGATTTAAGAAAAATAAAAGAAAAGGTCATATTTTCAAAGTAAAAGTCTGACCTCTTGTAGCTACATTACTCTGAAAGATGAGTCTCAATTCAGAGGCTGCGTCCTTCAGAGCTTCCATTTGAAAGCTGATTCCGTCACAGTGGCGCAAAGAGACTTTCTCATTGCTGAGCTATTTCAAATTCGTCCTTTCATCCCAGAGAATCAAAGCAGCCAAAGGTTGGACGCATCCTATAGCCCAACTTATCCCAGGATTCAAGTTCTTCAGGAGGTTTCTAATTTTATTGGGGATTTTAGGATCATCTTCATGAAAAGATTATATAATTTTAATATTAATTCTGGTAGAACATCACATAACACTTTTCTACTTCGTTAATTTGTCACTCATCTGTAGGAGGCTTACCAACGACATCTTGTCAGTGTGAATGAAGTGAGTGGTTGCGTGTGAGTTGTGTAACCTCTCACCTGCGAGCACACTGAGTGCAGCCAGGTGTAATATGTTGAGCATGCTGGCGGCCGATCGGGATCTGAAACACAGTTACACACACTTGTAAAGTCTCCGTTACACTTTTTCCAAACTGAAAATTGTGCAAAAGTATAAAATGGACGTATTTAAATTGTGTTGTTTTTCATTTTCTCTTCTTCCCCCAAATCATGAATAAAAGCATTTTTGAAATCTTTGAAGTGTTTCACCTGAAAGCTCCTGAGGCAATAGATGCTTTTCCACTGAAGTAAATCCAATCACTCTTGTTTCAGCTTTAATGATCATTTGCATCACAGCAGCGGTCTAACATTTAACTGCTTATCGGCCGTCACTGTCCCATGTTCCATTCTCAACTGGTACATTCAAACTGAATTCAACACGTTTGCATTTATACTTTTCTAAAGTGATTCTCAACTTCTTTATTTGATGAATTCAGTCGGAGAGACCAAGAGGGGAACAACTCACATGGGAACTAAACATTCAGCCATCGAGCCTCCAACTAAATGACATTAACACTGTTAACACAATCTATGGGACCATCCAAAAAGATATCAATATATACATTTTTCCATTTAAAAAAAAAAAGAAAAACGATCCAAACGTAAGAATGAACCTCGTAGCTACAGAGTTTCTACAAACAAAAGCACAAGGTGCGAGTTACCTTTGTATTAAAATATTTTTCTGAAAGATTAAAGATTAATATATATATAAACAAACCCGGAAAACTGCTTCACAAATAACATTATTATTATTGTTATGGTTAACAATAATTATTCATTTATATTCCAAAAATCTTAAAAAAAAATGTGTAAATATAAAAAGTAAGCTGTTTTAAAAGTAATTATTACTCATATAAACTGGCAGGAGGAGAAGTTTCCAGGTTGTTCTTACCGTGGTAGGAACTGAAGTGCAGCAGCTTTGTGTTGGAGGAGAAGTTTCACTTTCGGACCGATTGGCTCTGTCGTCCGTCTGTGTGGACGACTCAGGTCTCTGTCTCACACTGTCTCTGTCCACTTGTTTTATCCTCAGCCCAGTGAGCACGTTCTCTTTCTGGTCCTTGTGACTAAACTGGCTTCTGTCATGTAACATTCCAGCTTCTAAACACTCTGTAATTAACTGAGGGTTAGAGATGGAGACTGTGATGACAACCTGACAGAGTTCAGGTGTCAAGCTCATCAACGCCAACATTCAAAGATTCCTCCTGAAGGAGCACAGAGACTTAATGAGCCTGTGCTCCAACTATTCATCAGTAACATGATTCAACACATATTCAAACAGTGTTATGACTCAAACTACACGTTTTACAGTGCTGTGGATACTTTTCTATTGTAAACGGCCCAGATTGGTCTGTAAACATTTTAATATCTATTCCACGTATATCCTGAGTGTCTTTGAAGTGTCGGCGGAACCCAGAGAACAACTATAAGAATCTATATTAAGCTCTATAACACATACTATATACAACCGGTTGGACAGGCTCGCTTTTTTTTTAACTGTTGTACAAGAAACACGAAAAGCATCCAGAAGCTGAAATGATGAATTGCTGGTCTGGAATGTACCGGGGCAGGAAAGAGGTTGACGGGTTTATTGTTCAGATATGTTTCTTCAGATTTAGCTCCAGGGAAGAAGACGGAGGAATGACAAATTCAGGTTTGTCCAACCGACCACAAAGTGCAAAAAGTTAACGCTTTACATAACATCACACAAACACACACATGCAGACACGCACATAAACTCCAAGATGTGTGTAAATCCTGACCGGTGACATGTGTTGGTAGGTCTCCATGTGTGTGTCAGGGATGTGAACTGTGTTTTTTATTCAGGAGCATCCTTTGGAGAACGAGGTCTACCTGGCCCACGAAGACCACCTCTATTTATTTATTTGTTTTTCTGCTATATTCTCTGTACTGTAATAAAAATGAAATGAAGATGGACGACACATCTCAACTTCCTCCTGTTGCACATGAATAGTATAATCTGTGCAGCAGTGATGGTGGAGGAGTCGAGCCACAGCATCGAGGTCCCGCTCATATACGCACTCCGCCAGTTACGAGTTGATCTCAGCTGTCCATGACCAAGATGACAGCGTTTGTATGAAAGATATTATAGGGAAGACACATTGTCCATCTTCATTTACAATCTGTGGTTTATATAACGAGCCTAACGGGGCAATGATAAACAAACCAAGAGGAAAATCTATGTGAATCTAAAAAGATGAACGCCGAACAGTGGAGGGAGGGAGGGTGGCAAGAAGTCTGGGGAATAGATGATGCAAGAAAAACAAGAAGTGACTGAAGAAAGGAGAAGTTTGGTGGCTGCCTTGGAGAGAGAAGTGTCACCAGAGAGATGGAGGGGAGTGCGTGGTGGAGAGATAAATCAGTTCTGGGGCTGAGGAGCTTCAGTGGGCTTCTCGCTTCCTCCTCCGCTCTGGTGATGCAGACGCTCCAGGAGGCTGAACTCTGTTTCCCGCTGCTCCTCAACTCGTCCTGCAGGAAGCTGGTGCTCCCTCAGGCTGGGAGAACCATCACCTACCTCCTGCTGTCGTCCATGTCTCTGCTCACGGTGACGCTCAACCTGCTGGTCATCATCTCCATCTCACACTTCAGGTCGTCGGATGTGTTTTTGAATATTGTATTTATTTGACTCCTCACAGATTTCAGACTGCGGCGGCTGCCAGTGCGATGATAACTGATGCTGTAAATGATGTGAAGTGTTTGGTGTGTTTCCTCCCCAGGCAGCTCCACACTCCCACCAACCTCCTCCTCCTCTCTCTGGCCATCTCGGATTTCCTCATCGGCTTCCGCGTATCCTTTCAAATCGTGGTCCTCGACGGCTGCTGGCTGCTCGGTGAACACATATGTGCTTTGATAATCATTTTGGATTACATCATCACCTCTGCCTCCATAGGAACCATGGTGCTGATTTCGATCGACCGCTACGTGGCTATTTGTGACCCCATGCATTACCCGACCAAATTCACTCAGAGAAAAGTTAGAGTCTACGTGTGTTCGTGTTGGGCGGCTTCAGCTCTGACTCAGATTCTGCTGCAGAGGGACAACCTGATGGACCCGGGCAGCTCCCACTCCTGCTATGGAGAATGTGCTTTCTTTCAGGATCAAGTTTTTGGACTTGTTGATCTACTTCTGTCCTTCATCGGCCCGGTCAGCATCATCATCGTTCTGCATGTGAGGGTGTTCCTCGTGGTCGTGGCTCAGGCCCGTGCCATGCAATCCCAAATCACAGCCGTCGCTCTGGTGAAGGTCAGAGTCAAGAAATCTGAAATCAAAGCAGCCAGGATCCTCGGTGTTGTTATCGTTGTGTTTCTGATTTGTACCTGTCCATATTTTTGTGTTTCAATCATGAGCCAGGGCCAGTCCGTCAACCTTACATCTTATACCTTTCTGATGTGTCTGTTTTACTTAAACTCCAGTCTCAACCCCATGATCTATGCCTTCTTCTACCCCTGGTTCAAAAAATCCATGAAACTCATCGTTACACTGCAGATACTGAAGTCCGGCTCCTCTGACTCCAGGTTGGTGAAGAGCCTGCAGTGACGCTGAACAAATATGATGTTTTTTATGATGCTCATTTCATGCACGGGTAGATTCCAGATATATTGTAAAGAGACGAAGTTAAAAGAAATCATTTCAAAGTCAAATCTCAAAGATTAAAAAGAGTAAAAGAGGTGAAAAGATTGAAAAGGGTAAAGTAATAACTCACAGTTTAATTCACAACCAGCAATCCTCTGCATATCTGTTATATATATATATTTCTATAGAATTTAAATTGTCACTCCTTTAATATATATCATTTTATTGTATTGTATTTGACTTTTTTTACATTAAGCTCTTTTACATTGTTTTATCTGAATGTATTTCATTATTGCTCTAATTACACTGCTGAGCTGACCTGTTCTTGTCCCTCTGCACTTTCCATTGTAATGTTTAACCCTGGATTAACTTGAATATGACAAATAAAACTTGAAACTTGAAACTTGAAGAATGAATTTGTATAAAAAGTTGGACACAAGTTAAACAATAGAGACCATGTGGGTATTTGTATGCTTTCGGGGGGGTTGATAAAAACACTTTGGGTTCATTGTCTTGTCAATATTTATAAATGATCAATGAGCCCACATGTCTTATAGTTTGGGATTTATATGGTTTGTTAATAATCATTTAAACATAAAGACACGACCGTTGACAATGATGCATTAATGTAAGATACAATGATAAATAGATAAATAGCAGCTGTGATATACTGAAGTGATCGAGAACCTTCAGTTTCCTCTGCTCTCTAGTTTTGTTTCAGAAAATGTTTTTTAACTCACTTTAAAACAAGAATGTTTTTAAAACATGAATTTCAACTTGATCTCGTTGTTGAAATTCAGGAAAGAGACAGAACCAATTATGTTGTCGTTTCAACTTGAAGCCAAACAGCAAATGTTCTGTGTTATTCCTGTGTTTTAGTTATTTTTATATATAAATATGATAAACCTGTATAATGCAGTTGTGAACAGGTGAGTTATAGGGTTAGGGGTTTCTAGAACAACAACAGACCAGAACAACATTGTATAAATACATAGAGTATAACACACAGTCCTGTTCGGTGTGATGCTGTTTCAGAGTGAAATGAGGTTGACATGTGGAGAAAAAGCAAAAGAAACGAGAACAATAGTAACACAATAACTGTAAAGGTCCTGATACAAACTCACACATCCACATACAAACAGGTAAACACACGTGCACACCCACATACACACACACACAGTTCAAGACCTTTATACTGTTTCTATTAATTGACCATTTACATCCATTTGCTGGTGAAAAACAAAGTTCAGTCAATTTAGTTATTGATACTTGTCTGACAGGTGAAGAGGCAATTTGCACATAAAGCTTGACGGGATTATATGATTTTTAAATGATACTTATTATTGTGAGTTTCAATGAGGAGATCATTGAATAATTGAATAGTTTTGATCCTTTTCTTTTTATGTAGCTGTCTCAGTTCAGACTTTGACCCTAGAACACTAACGTGGGGTGTTTTTTACTCGAGCTAGTGTGGTCATGGGATTTCATAGTTGTCCTGCTCCCATCCCTTGTTTTTGGAATATGATATAAGTTGTAAATCAATCAATCAATCAAATTTTATTTGTATAGCCCATATTCACAAATTACAATTCTTCTCATAGGGCTTTAACAGGGTGTGACATCCTCTGTCCTTAACCCTCAGCAAGAGTAAGGAAAAACTACTAAAAACCCTTTTAACAGGGTAAAAATACATAGAAACCTCAGAGAGAGCCACATGTGAGGACTCGTCTCCCAGGACGGACAGAAGTGCAATAGATGCCACGTGCAGGAAAACATCATCAAGATTAAAGTCTTCAAGATTAAAGATTAAAGTCTCTAGCAGCATTTGATGAGGGTAAACATCCCGAAGGACAACCTGAACATGACATGCCAAGCAGTCCCGCTGCGATCACAGTCCATGGTCAGCAACCAGCAGGACCACGATCCACCATCCAGACCAGACGCCACTCCAGTCCTCAGTCACCATCCACCGCCACCAACTACGTGCCGCCGCCGCGGTCCTGGTCCAATGCCCGTACCCGATGCCAATGCGACACAGGGTCTGCCACCAGCACCACGATCAGCCCACAGGACACAGAATCCGCCACACTGGGTCCAATACTGCGACCCCCGGTGCGCGATCCACAAACCGCAATCCATGGTGCGGCCACAGAGGCCCTGGATCTGCGGGTGATAAAGCAAAGGGATTCCGGGGAAGGGGGATAGGGATGGAGAAGAGGAAGGAGAAGCTGGAAAAAGAAGCTCCGTGTGTCATGTGTCATAAAATAGAAAAAGTAACGTTCTGCCGCACTAATTAGCTCTAACTATAAGCTTTATCAAAAAGGAAGGTTTTGAGCCTACTTTTAAACGAAAAGATGGTATCTGCCTCCCGAACTGAAAGTGGTAGATTATTCCACAGCCGAGGGACTTGATGGCTAAAAGCTCTGGCTCCTATTCTACTTTTAGAGACTTTAGGGACGACAAGTAGGCTTAAATTCTGGGAGCGGAGTGCTCTAGCGGGTTTATAATGTACTAACAGCTTTTTAAGGTAAAAAGGCGCCATATTATTAAGGGCCTTGAAGGTGAGGAGAAGAATTTTAAATTCTATTCTAGATTTAACTGGAAGCCAGTGTAGCGATGCTAATACTGGAGAAATGTGCTCTCTTCTCTTTGTTCTCGTCAGGACACGTGCTGCGGCATTTTGGACAAGCTGTAGAGTCTTTAACGACTTACTGCTGGAGCCTGATAATAATGAATTACAATAGTCCAGTCTCGATGTAACAAAGGCGTGGACTAGTTTTTCTGCATCTTTTTGTGAAAGGACATGTCTGATTTTTGAGATATTACGCAAGTGGAAAAAAGCGATCCTAGAAATTTGTTTTAAGTGACTATTAAAGGATAAATCAGGATCGAAGATCACTCCCAAGTTCCTGACTGTTTCATTGGAAGCAAGGGCAATGTCGTCTAGCGCAGCTATATCATTAGATAATGTATCTCTAAGGTGTTTGGGGCCAAGTATTATAACCTCTGTTTTGTCTGAGTTTAATAAGAGAAAATTGTTGGTCATCCAGGTTTTTATGTCCTTGAGACATGCTCGAAGTTTAGTTAATTGATTACTTTGTCCAGGTTTTATTGATAAGTATAACTGGGTGTCATCCGCATAGCAGTGGAAATTTACCGAGTGTGTCCTGATAATGTTTCCAAGTGGAAGCATATATAATGAGAATAAAATTGGGCCGAGCACAGAGCCCTGTGGAACACCATGGTTAACTTTGGTGCGCACAGATGACTCATCAGGGAGACTGTGCCTTCACCGGACATTCGTTTTATGAGATGTTGTATCGAGGAAAATAAAAGAAGAGTACGTTAGTGATGGTGTAACTAATTTTACGTTAGTGTTCTAGGGTTAAAATCAAAATGAATTTAAAAATGACTATATCAAATAAATGCTCTATGAAAAAACTTGTAAAGTCCGTCTTATTATTTCTCGTTCTTCACGTGTTAAAGTTTGTTTGAACATCTTTCCTGCCCGACTACAATCAACATCATGAGTCTCAGTGTGACGCATTGAGCTTTGGCCTTCTGACAAGATTGAATTTGCATATGGGAGTGGAGGAAGAGAAGAGATAAATCAGACTTCAAGTGAGGGCAGGGAGAGCTCAGCAGCTTCTCCTCCCTCTCTGGACATGGAGGCCCCGCAGGAGGCTGAACTCTGCTTTCCCAGGATCAACAGCTCCTGTAGGAGGACGCTGCTCCCCCACTCAGAGCTCATCTCCAGCGTCCTGTCCTGCATCACTCTGCTCACGGTGGCTCTCAACCTGCTGGTCATCATCTCCATCTCCCACTTCAGGCACTGATCAATTATCACCTTTTCTCCACATCGCCTTTGAAATGCTGGTTTTTCTGCTTCCAGCTGATGAAACACTGATGAAACCAGTTTTGATTGATACGTTTTTTAACATTACAGCGACATAAATACTGTCATAATAATATTGTGCCTTATTCAATTGTGTTCATAGTCCTATAACTGCTGAATACACGTCTACATGTATGTGTTCAGTGTTGACATTCTCCCATTTCAGGCAGCTCCACACCACCACCAACCTCCTGCTCCTCTCTCTGGCTGTGGCAGACTTCTGTGTGGGTGTCCTGCAGATGCCGGTTCTTCTTCTCCACAACCAGGGCTGCTGGTACCTGGGTGACCTCATGTGTGGCGCGCATTGCTTTTTAAGTTTCGTCTTCATCAGCGTGTCCGTGGGAAGCATGGTGCTCATATCGGTCGACCGCTACGTAGCCATTTGCGAGCCCATGTTCTACACCTCCAGAGTGACCCTGAAGAGGGTGAAACTCTCTGTGTGTCTGTGTTGGATGTTCTCTACCGTCCACAGCAGCTGGATACTGAGGGACTTCTTAAAAGAGCCCGGCAGGGTGAGTTCCTGTTATGGACACTGCGTAGTTGTCGTCAATTTCGCTGAAGGCCTCGTGGATCTTGTTGTGACCTTGTTGGGCCCCATTCTGGTCATTGTCGTGTTTGTACCTGCGAGTCTTTGCGGTGGCGGTGTCTCAGGCTCGAGCCCTGCGCGGTCACATCGCGGCTGTGGAGCGTTCAGGAGTCTGTGAAAGCTACGAGATCTGAGCTGAAAGCCGCCAGGACTCTGGGTATTGTGATCGTGGTGTTCCTACTCTGCTCCTGTCCGTATTACTGTTTCGCGGTTTGCGGCCGAGAGGTAACTTGGTCGGGGCGTCGTCTGCAGCCCTGGAGATTTGGTTGTTGTATTTTAATTCCTGTTTGAATCCTGTGATCTATGTTTTCTTCTACCCTTGGTTCAGAAAAACAATCAAACACATTGTGACGCTGAAGATTCTGCAGCCTGGCTCCAGAGAGGACAAGGTGCTGTAGAGGAAGTAGAGAGGAATGACTGGAAACTAAATGTACTGGATTCAACCTCTTTTCACCTTGTTAAAGGGGAATTTAGGAAATTCACTATATATCATTTTCTCCAATAATTAAAAAGTTTCTCTATGCCTGCTTCTTTTTATTTAAGGATGTTTTTTATATATATTTCTCCCTAAGATTGACAAGTATCAATAACTTAATTGGCTGATCTTTGTTTTTCACCAGCAAATAGATGTAAATGGTCAATTAATAGAAACAGTATAAAGGTCTTGAACTGTGTGTGTGTATGTGGATGTGCATGTGTGTTTACCTGTTTGTATGTGGATGTGTGAGTTTGTATCAGGACCTTTACAGTTATTGTGTTACTATTGTTCTCGTTTCTTTTGCTTTTTCTCCACATGTCAACCTCATTTCCCTCTGAAACAGCATCACACCGAACAGGACTGTGTGTTATTCTCTTTGTATTTATACAATGTTGTTCTGGTCTGTTGTTGTTCTAGAAAACCCTAACCCTACCCTATAACTCACCTGTTCACAACTGCATTATACAGGTTTATCATATTTATATATAAAAAATAACTAAAACACAGGAATAACACAGAACATTTGCTGTTTGGCTTCAAGTTGAAACGACAACATAATTGGTTCTGTCTCTTTCCTGAATTTCAACAACGAGATCAAGTTGAAATTCATGTTTTAAGAACATTCTTGTTTTAAAGTGAGTTAAAAAACATTTTCTGAAACAAAACTAGAGAGCAGAGGAAACTGAAGGTTCTCGATCACTTCAGTATATCACAGCTGCTATTTATCTATTTATCATTGTATCTTACATTAATGCATCATTGTCAACGGTCGTGTCTTTATGTTTAAATGATTATTAACAAACCATATAAATCCCAAACTATAAGACATGTGGGCTCATTGATCATTTATAAATATTGACAAGACAATGAACCCAAAGTGTTTTTATCAACCCCCCCCCCCCCCCCCCGAAAGCATACAAATACGCACATGGTCTCTATTGTTTAACTTTTGTCCAACTTTTTATACAAATTCATTCTTCAAGTTTCAAGTTTCAAGTTTTATTTGTCATATTCAAGTTAATCCAGGGTTAAACATTACAATGGAAAGTGCAGAAGGACAAGAACAGGTCAGCTGAGCAGTGTAATTAGAGCAATAATGAAATACATTCAGATAAAACAATGTAAAAGAGCTTAATGTAAAAAAAGTCAAATACAATACTATAAAATTATATATATTAGAGGAGTGACAATTTAAATTCTATAATAATATATATATATGTATAAGTTAAAAACAGATATGCAGAGGATTGTTGATTGTGAATTAAACTGAGTTATTACTTCAATCTCTTCACCTCTTTTACCCTTTGCGTTTTGCGTTTTGATTTTGCGCTCCTCTCTGGAGCCAGGGCCTGGTTTGTCCCTTCTAGGCCTCTGTAGAAACATGGTGAAGAGGACCGACTCCGAACATGGATATAAAAGACTGGTTCTAAGGTAACGATAAACACGATCACTCTTAGTTCCATGTGATCATACCATTATAACAATATAAGACCTAATTTTCATCTCCTGCTGATAGAGTCCCCTGAATCCTAAACACTTGATCATTAATGTTCAGCTTTGAAAAGTAAAAATAAAAGCACCCTGGACCGGACCTGAAGCAAACATAACGTTTCTGAGACGTCAACTCTGATCTGTTGTGGTCAGTTTCTATAGTTTTGTGTCTGTGAGCAAAACAAATGTGTGTTTGTACAAGTTATATGCAAAACATAATATTTATCCATGAATCAGGAAAAAACTCACCCTGTATTTCTGTGCTGTGTCAATTTGTATTGATTGTTACTGATTCTGCTTTTCATTCCAGTACTTTATGAATCTTCTGTCTCTATATTACATTTTTTATGTAAAAAATTTGGAACAAAATTCACATGTATTTACTTTCACAATCAATGAAAGCAAGTCGCTATATAACTGTGCTTGTATTGAAGTAAAAAAGTTTGCCTGTACTCTGAAGTATTTCCTCTAATGCCAGTGGCTTCAATCTTAGGGAGAAATATATATAAAAAACATCCTTAAATAAAAAGAAGCAGGCATAGAGAAACTTTTTAATTATTTGAGAAACTGATATACAGTGAATTTCCTAATCGACCCGATCCAGGTGAACAGAGGTTGAATCCAGTACATTTAGTTTCCAGTCATTCCTCTCTACTTCCTCTACAGCACCTTGTCCTCTCTGGAGCCAGGCTGCAGAATCTTCAGCGTCACAATGTGTTTGATGGTTTTTCTGAACCAAGGGTAGAAGAAAACATAGATCACAGGATTCAAACAGGAATTAAAATACAACAACCAAATCTCGAGGGCTGCAGACGACGCCCCGACCAAGTTACTCTCGGCCGCAACCGCGAAACAGTAATACGGACAGGAGCAGAGTAGGAACACCACGATCACAATACCCAGAGTACCTGTTGTACACAGGTACAACACGGCAATGACCAGAATGGGGCCCAACAAGGTCACAACAAGATCCACGAGGCCTTCAGCAAAATTGATGACAACTACGCAGTGTCCTATATCCAATATCCTTTTCTTTTTATGTAGCTGTGTGAGTTCAGACTTTAACCCTAGAACACTAACGTCGGATGTTTTTTAACCTCAAACAAATCTAGATATATCTACTAAAAAACCTCAAACAGATCTAGAAAAATCTGTGTACAAAACAACAAAAACGGTTGATTTTCAGTGCTTAAGAATTGAAAACAAAATTAAAATGCAGTTTGTAGTTGTACTGCATCTCAGAACCATATGTACATCAATATACAACGTTCATGACTTAAATGTACAGACAAAGTATTATTACAAAGTATTTGTTTTTCGCTCTTTTGCTTTATTTAATATTTTCATTATTAATTCTTCCCTTTTGGGCCTTCTTTTTGGAAAAATAAAAATTCCCATCATACAAATTACAACTCCAAGACCTCCTGAGAGTTTATCTACCTAGCTCAACGGCTACATCTACCTTTAACACGCTTGCACAGGGGAAAACTACTGGCAGTTTCTAGCCCTAAGCCGATTTCAAGGTTCCCCTCATCACCTCTACATTATTTGAAACATATTTTTCTTATTTTAGATATTATTCAAAATATTCAAGAGTAATCTGGATGGTGTTGAAATATCAAAGTGAATTTCGCGGACCCCCTGCAATGCCGTCGCGGACCACCAGGGGGCGGCGGACCCCTGGTTGAAAACCCCTGTGTTAGAGGGTTAAACATTTTGGAATATGCCAAAGTTGTAAATGATGCAGGGAGACTGTGCCTTCACCGGACATGTCCCAGGAACGGCTGGACCGAAGAACAAGTTCCCAGCTCTAATATTTATTTTTTTTAAGAATTTTTCTTTAACGACTCCCAAATTTTTGACTCATTTTAGAGCCTTTTTATAGGGTCCCCCCATGATACCTTTTTTTCATTTTATGAGATGTTGTATCAGGGAAAAATAAAAGAAGAGTACTTCCAATTGCCATGTATTGTTATACATTAATATATTTTGAGATGTATTTTTTATCAGGTATATTATATCGGGTAACACATTTTACGTTAGTGTTCTAGGGTTAAATTCAAAATGAATTTAAAAATGACTATATCAAATAAATGCTCTATAAAAAAACTATTATTTCTTGTTCTCCACGTGTTAAAGTTTGTTTGAACGTCTTTCCTGCCCGACTACAATCAACATCATGAGTCTCAGTGTGACGTAGTGAGCTTTGGCCTTCTGACAAGATGAATTAGCATATGGGAGTGGAGGAAGAGAAGAGATAAATCAGACTTCAAGTGAGGGCAGGGAGAGCTCAGCAGCTTCTCCTCCCTCTCTGGACATGGAGGCCCCGGAGAAGGCTGAACTCTGCTTTCCCAGGATCAACAGCTCCTGCAGGAGGACGCTGCTGCCCCACTCAGAGCTCATCTCCAGCGTCCTGTCCTGCATCACTCTGCTCACGGTGGCTCTCAACCTGCTGGTCATCATCTCCATCTCCCACTTCAGGCACTGATCAATTATCACCTTTTCTCCACATCGCCTTTGAAATGCTGGTTTTTCTGCTTCCAGCTGATGAAACACTGATGAAACCAGTTTTGACTGATCTGTTTTTTAACAGTAGAGCGACATAAATACTGTCATAATAATATTGTGCCTTATTCAATTGTGTTCATAGTCCTATAACTGCTGAATACACGTCTACATGTATGTGTTCAGTGTTGACATTCTCCCATTTCAGGCAGCTCCACACCACCACCAACCTCCTGCTCCTCTCTCTGGCTGTGGCAGACTTCTGTGTGGGTGTCCTGCAGATGCCGGTTCTTCTTCTCCACAACCAGGGCTGCTGGTACCTGGGTGACCTCATGTGTGGCGCGCATTACTTTTTAGGTTTCGTCGTCATCAGCGTGTCCGTGGGAAGCATGGTGCTCATATCGGTCGACCGCTACATAGCCATTTGCGAGCCCATGTTCTACACCTCCAGAGTGACCCTGAAGAGGGTGAAACTCTCTGTGTGTCTGTGTTGGATGTTCTCTACCGTCCACAGCAGCTGGATACTGAGGGACTTCTTAAAAGAGCCCGGCAGGTTGAGTTCCTGTTATGGACACTGCGTAGTTGTCGTCAATTTCGCTGAAGGCCTCGTGGATCTTGTTGTGACCTTGTTGGGCCCCATTCTGGTCATTGTCGTGTTGTACCTGCGGGTCTTTGCGGTGGCGGTGTCTCAGGCTCGAGCCCTGCGCGGTCACATCGCGGCTGTGGAGCGTTCAGAGTCTGTGAAAGCTACGAGATCTGAGCTGAAAGCCGCCAGGACTCTGGGTATTGTGATCGTGGTGTTCCTACTCTGCTCCTGTCCGTATTACTGTTTCGCGGTTGCGGCCGAGAGTAACTTGGTCGGGGCGTCGTCTGCAGCCCTGGAGATTTGGTTGTTGTATTTTAATTCCTGTTTGAATCCTGTGATCTATGTTTTCTTCTACCCTTGGTTCAGAAAAACCATCAAACACATTGTGACGCTGAAGATTCTGCAGCCTGGCTCCAGAGAGGACAAGGTGCTGTAGAGGAAGTAGAGAGGAATGACTGGAAACTAAATGTACTGGATTCAACCTCTGTTCACCTGGTTTCAGGGTCGATTAGGAAATTCACTGTATATCAGTTTCTCAAATAATTAAAAAGTTTCTCTATGCCTGCTTCTTTTTATTTAAGGATGTTTTTTTTATATGTTTCTCCCTAAGATTGAAGCCACTGCTTTAGAGGCAATACTTCAGAGTACAGGCAAACTTTTTTACTCCAATACAAGTAAGTTATACAGCGACTTTCTTTTGTTGATTGTGAAAGTAAATAAATGTAAATTTTGTTCCTAATTTTTTACATAAAAAATTGAATATAGAGACAGAAGATTCATAAAGTACTGGAATGAAAAGCAGAAACAGTTACAGTCAATAGAAATGGACACAGAAATACAGGGAGATTTTTTTCCTCATTCATGGTTAAATATTCTGTTTTGCATATAACAGATCAGAGTTGACGTCTCAGAAACGTTATGTTTGCTTCAGGTCCGGTCCAGGGTCCTTTTATTTTTACTTTTCAAAACTGAACATTAAAGATCCAGTGTTTAGGATTCAGGGGACTCTATCAGCAGGAAATGAAAATGAGGTCTGATATTGTTATTAATGTATAATCCCATGGAACTACGAGTGATTGTGTTTTTGTTACCTTAGAACCAGTCTTTAATATCCACGTTAGGAGTGGGTCCTCTTCACCATGTTTCTACAGAGGCCTAGAAGGGACAAACCAGGCCCTGGCTCCAGAGAGGAGCTTTAGATGTTTTACACTGTGGGTCCTCTGGGAGGGAGGTGAGGGGTTTTCAGCTGGTTGCACTATGAAACTTCACCACTAGATGTCGATCTTGTATCAGTGTAGTCACAACGACGCCATCTCCTCTGCACGTGATGTACAACAACACTGTAAAGCCGGCTCGTGCTTCAAGTGACGTCACTCCCATAGACTCCTGCCTCCTGCAGCAACAATTAATGAATCCAAAAGGAATCAAATTCTAGCAGGTAATCTGTTCCGTTATTCTGGAAAAAAAAATAAAAAAAATATATATAATAGGGTAAAATCCGGTTAAATTATAGGTTATATGTATGTACGTTTTGAATTAATTTGTATTCTATTTTGTTGTTTTGTTAACATACTTAAAATAACTCATATTTATTACTACATTACAAACACCATCCTCGCACACACTCACATTATCATACATGTCACTAACTGGATTATGTAATGTCTGTATGTCTTTTCATTATATGAACATATATCTAACTTTCTGTTGTCACCATTTCACGAATTAAAATAAAAACTAGTAGTACAATGTATCAGTGTATTGTAATGTTTATTAAAATATTGCTCATATGCTCATCTTATTCAACTGTCAAGTCAAAATGTGCGACTTTAATTCAACTCTGATGTCACAACACACTAAGACACAAACTGACTTCCTGTCATCCTTTCTGGTAAAATCATGGCTATGATCTTTCCACAAAAAGCAGTGTAAGTTACTGGGAACATGTTTTATGATATTATGAGGATTCTAAGGTGGAATGGTTTGCAGAGGACTGTGTCTGGGATGCAACAGGTTGCTGCAAACCAAATGAAAACTTCCTTCCACTGGGGAAATGAATTCCTCCTGAACATTGTGCAGATTTGATAACGACAGTCGCTCTTATTACCTCGGCAGGTTCCACCAGTTAGAAAACCTCAGAGTTCTGTCTTCCTCTTTAAACCAGCACTAGGGACGTGTGAGGGAGGACAAATAAGACAAAGCTGCATCACACACACACACACTTTTCTTGCCAGTTTCCAGTAACACAACATACATTCCTCAAACCTTTAATAAAACAAATCAATGGTTTTCTGCAGCTGCCTGAACCACTACAGACAACAAGCGGTACACACACTGCATGTAGCTCAGTCCACTGAACGCAGCAGGAACCGACAACGCAAGACAGTATTGTGTTGGGAACATTGGACACAAATTGTAACACACAACCATACATATATTATGTATTGAAATGAAAGTGTTTGCAGCAGCAGATCTTCGACAGCTCGAGGTCGCTGCCTCTGAACTTTCTCTCTCGCTCATTGTGAGAGTTTCTGGGTCTGTTAGTATGATTGTGAAATCCTCAGCGTGAACCCGCTCTATGTGAGAAGTGTCCTGAGATATCATGTGATGATCTGGCTCTATATACATGAACCTGGAGACATTAAAGAGAAGAAACGCAGATGAGGGGACAGATGTCATCTCACCAGGTTCCAGACAATCAGGATGTGGTTTTTGGGATCACCTGACATCCCTGTGGAACTCCGTCTTTCTGGCATTAGTATAATAGTTCAAATAAGGCTATGATTAGATTCCCAAAGCAACAGTTCACAGATCTGATCAAGCTCTAGTCATTAGTTTCTGGGATATAAGGGATTGTGGAGAACACAATCAGAAACACTGACAAACTGCAGACAGGTGTGGAGAGCATCCTGGAGAATAGTGACTGAATCCAAGTCCTGGTGCTTTTCTCTGACCTCCCATGTCTTATGTTCCTCTCTGGTAATTTGAGCTCATCTCATCTCTCAATTTCAGAAACCAAATGCTGAGGAGAATCTCTTTTCTTTGACTAGTTTCCAATGGAACATCTGCCTGGAATCGAAAACCAGCTTAATCCAAAAGCTTGGAGTGCTCTATCCTCGTGATGGTCCAGTCCGGTGGAACTCCTTTAGTGAACTCCCTCTGGAATCTGTCAGGAAATACAGACGCAAGGAAAGATCAGAACCATTTAAGAGTTTGCTCTTTTTAAATTGTATTCAATAAGCACAAGAGACACATCTCCTCACTCATAAATTGCAGTGAGCAGTCTTTTCGTCTCCGCTTCTCCTTCTCCACCGATGGACACCTGGAAGATACGAGCTCCCTCCATGGTGTCTTCAGGAAGCTGCGCGCTGGTCAGGTACCAGAAGCGCATCAGGATACTGACAAACTTCCTTCCTAAAAACAACACTGCGTCTTTATATGCATAGTGTTAATAGTTTTTATGGTATGTTTATTTATCAGCGGCTTCTGACAAACCATTGTCGTCGTAGTGGATCCCCACGTCTCCGGGTGTTGTGTACATGATCTGATCAGGACCTGCAGAGAGGGCTTTCTGGCTGCTCAGTGGCAGCAGGCTGCACTTCTCCTTCAGCTTCCCAATCAACTGCGACGGTATGAACAGGTAAATAACAACATGTATATGATAAATATCCATATTTGGATAATAAACACATAGATGATTATTGTTTGGACTCACGTCTTCGGCCACGAGTCCCTCCAGAGCCTCGAACTGACACCGGGACAGGAGCCTGGACACGTGGGAGAAAGCCTGCAACACCAAAACAAAGTCCTCTTCACCAACAGCAGCGAACCAACACGCCTTTGCTCATGAGCACACGTCACCCGCCGGGCTCCACGCACCTGCTTCGCTCCCTCCGTGAACTCCTCGATGCGGAACTCCTTGTCAAAGTAGGCCCGGATCAGGAAGTAGTAGACCCGGGTGCGGAGCCAGATGAGGGGGTTGGGGATCCCGACAACCACCACCTTCTGGTTCTGCCTGTCCCCGCCCCGGTCCGAGCTGTAGGCCCGCAGCGGGGCCCCGGCAGCCGCGGGGGGAGGCGGCCGCGTGTTCCCGGAGCGGAGCGGGAGGACACGTTCATTTAGAAGCAGACGAGCGAGGCTGAACGGGGACGGAACCCTGCAACAACCTCTCAACATGGGCAGCGCCATCTTGGAATGCCTCGGAACTCTTGTCCTCCGAGCGCTTGTTTCTTCCGGAACGGAACGAGTGCAACAGTTTAAAAACACAGATAGTGACGCAGCAGCTCGCGGAGACACTGATGTTTTTTAACACGAATCAAACTTTTAGTGTTTTTTTTTGTAATGAGTAATACTCTCTGATCATTTAAGCTCCGGACATTGTCTTGTTGTTTTATTTTGTTTCTGGGGGGACCACTAGGAGTGTAACACTCGGTGTTTACCCCGGACAGCTGGGACATGGAGGAGCAGGAGAGGACACCGGTGTCCATATTCACACAGGTGGACAGGGACGTCTTCCTGCGAGACATCTGTCCAGAGGTAACAGCTGCTTCCTCCGTGGCTGCGTCTTCATTTCCTGTTTCGACGTTTTATAGGAACCTTCCTTCACGTGACATCCTGTGTGTTTCCTGGTTGGGATGGGATGTGATCTATGTCCTGCGGTGATGTGCTCCATGGTGTCATCCTACCTGGTTTATCTGCATCTGCGATTTAACTGGATTCAGATTTTTTTTACACATTAAATTCAATATTTTGTATAAAATGAAACTGAGTTAAATTTGTGTGTTGCACAAGTCAAGGATTTACTAAACGGATTTTGTCTTTTTCACTATTTTTCACAACTTTTCAAAATAAAAGCGTTGATATTATTCAATTGCGGCAATGAAAATAAATCTTGTGATTTCAATTTATGAAGAATTCGCCAAACAGGAAGTAATTCAATGAATTGTGTTGCCGTGACTGAGATCACCACGCAAGTAACTTGTGAACGTCTGTGTTAGTCATATATGGTGAAGCGTTATGTCATGTTGGTAAACAAATACTTCTAGCTAACTGTTTACATATTTGTACTTGAACCATCTGCTTTAACTACTCATGCAAGTTAATTGATGGGAAATCACCAATTTGCATTATTTTGACGGACTTAACTGAGCATCCAGCGGAGCCACAAAGGAAATTACACAATTGTTTTCACACTAGTACTGGTACTTCATGTTTAAATATAAAAAGTACCCTTATAACTTGTGTGTCTTTCAGCGCAGACCTGCCTTGCTCAGAGGTGTGGATCTGGGGCCGTGTCTGGAGAAGTGGACCCTTGAATATTTCAGACTGAGAGGAGGAGACCAGGATGTGAAGATTCACGTATCCACAGTACCACAGATGGACTTCCTGCACAAGAACTTTGTGTACAAGTGAGCTTTGTCTCTCCAGCACAAACACACAACACCTCCTCTTCAGATTTCTCAATCACTACTAATTCTTCACAGGACTTTACCTTTCAACGAGTTTGTGAAAAGGGCATCTGAGAAAAAACACTCAGACTTCTTCCTGTCTGAGGTAAGAATCATAAAATAAGAGTATGATATGTGAATATATTTTTTTACAGTACTTTTTATTCTTTAAATGACACAAATTCCTTTTCAGGATGAGCACTATTATCTACGATCACTGGGAGAGGACGTGCGGAAGGTAAGGAGACCTTTAAATTCTGTGAAAAAAACTTACTCTCCTTTTACAAATACAACAAAAGGGTTTAGTTATTTTTAGATGTGTATATATCTATAAATATTACTACAGCAAAAAGTATTCCCCCCCCAGGAACCTGCTGACCTGAACAAGCAGTTCCCGCACTTGGCAGAGGACTTTCATGTCCCCCACTTCTTTGAACCGGATCGGTTTTTCTCCAGTGTTTTCCGTATCAGCTCCTGTGGTCTGCAGCTGTGGACCCACTACGACGTGAGTGATTTAATGTGATGTTGATAATGTTGTCTAGAGGTGAGAGGTCACCGGGGGGGAAATGTCTTTGCACTAACAGACATTTCTAAAGACATTAGATGAGTAGCAGCCTCAATGAGCTGTCTCTTCCTGTCTCTGCTCGTCCTTCAGGTGATGGATAACCTGCTGGCTCAGGTGACAGGGAGGAAGAGAGTGGTCCTCTACAGCCCCCAGGATGCATTGCACCTCTACCTGTCAGGTGAGTGACGATGGACAGATGCAAGCCTGTTTGAATTCATGTCCGTTTTCATTTTAGGCTCTGATATTGATTTGCCTCGTTTGTTAATCTTGGTATAATGTGACAGTGCTGCCTTTTAATCTGAGCGTCACCCAGCAGGAGATAAATCCGAGGTCCTGGACATCGATTCCCCAGATCTCAAACGATTTCCTGACTTTTTAAAGGCAAAGCGGTACGAGTGCGTGCTGGAGCCTGGAGACCTGCTCTTTATCCCCGGTAAGGAGTCGTCCACATTAGTCACAGATGTAATAATGTCATATATACCATTAGAGGTGATTGATTACTTGAAACTGCCTCAGTCTTAATCCAGCGTCCCTGTGTCCTGCAGCCCTGTGGTTCCACAACACCACTGCACTGCAGTTTGGTGTGGGTGTGAACGTGTTCTGGCGCCACCTGGCGGCTGACTGTTATGACAAAAAGGACCCGTACGGTAATAAAGACCCAGTGGCGGCAGCTCGAGCCCTTCAGGCCCTGGAGAGGGCTCTTCACACTCTGGAGGAACTTCCATCAGATTATCGGGACTTTTACGGTCGCAGGATGATTCAGCGCATTCAGGAGCGAACTTACTGCGACAGCGTGTCGGCCACAAAGACAAAGGAGGACTCTGACAGTACGTTACCCAGCATGCCATTCACCAAACCTGGATGAGTGTGCGGAGAAACCTTAAAATGTAGAATAGGCCCCATGGAGCCTGTGTCCTCTTCATGTGTTCATTTGACTTTTTGAGGAATGTCCAGTTTGGAACTTTCATTTCAGGTCCTTCAAAAATAAAATGTTGTTATATCTCTTCATCATATTCTCACCCATTTTACTTTCATTAAGTTTTCTAAATTGTCAGTGTTGCAGTTATGTGACTTTATAAGATATGTTTAAACCACCATGAATCTTTTTAAAGTCTTCCCTTTAAACAGGATAACAAGGTTAAAAAAATATATGCATAGCCATGAATACAGTAAATCAACTAACTGTACAAAATATTGTATTTCACTTAAAGATCGAAAGGTTGAAACTGAAGATTTCAATGTTCCGTTTACATCTCCATTCGATCGCCATTAATTCTGGGAGGTCTTAGTTTTCAACTTTTTCTTGCAGAGTCACATAACTGAGTGAGTTTATGACTTTATAAGGAATCCAGAAAACTTAATTCATGGTTCATCTACCAGCTTCTTCCTGAACTTTCAACTCTATCACCGTCTGTAGTTTGCTCACTTGCTCAATCTTTATGCCGACATGGACCCATGTTGTGATGGGGTCAAACATTTTGAGCTGAAATCAATTTTTCCAGATGACATTTGGAACAATAAAGCATGGTGGGTGGAGGCAGGAGGGGGGGGGGGGGGGGGGGGAGGAGAAGATCAAGTCTGGTGTCCACAGAAATGCCCACATGTAGATATGTTTGACATTTTATTGCACGGAGACATGACAGTTCTTTATGTTTCCTTACAAACATGGTAAAGCTATGTAAACAGTGGAGCAGCATCTCCACAGTGAGAGTCCTCGGTGCCGGGCTCCTCCAGCGAGTGAGAGCATGAGAGCCAACCAGTGACCGACTATGAGCTGCAGAAACAAGCAGAGATCTGAGTGTGCATCAGAAGGACGGCTGCAGGCTGTGGGACAAACTGTTCAAAGAGCCGACACCAGGCTGCAACAGCCCGAAGCTTTTTCACCGTGAAGATTATATTGTGTGGTAGAAACTAAACAAGCCGTGGTCAGTTTGTTTTAACACAGAGGAACTGGACTGACACCCCAACATTTACCTTTTTTAAATGTCATTTGGCTTTGGGTCAGTAAAATAAAAACAAAACACTTGAGTTCCGCTCATTCATTCACAAAACACACAAAGCACTCGCGACCTCCTGAGGGAAAAGTCTTGGGCCGTGGCCGCTGGTACTGTCCGCTGCACTGGGATCTGTGTCCACTTGGATTCGTCTGTCCTCAGTGGGAGCACACATCCTGAATCCTGACTAGAGGCAGTAGAGAGAGAGGGCGGTGCCACGTTCCTGCTACAAGGGATAACGGAGACGTCTCCTTGGTGCCGTTCTGTCCCCGGGCTCCTCATGTCCCCCCCCCCCCCCTCCTAAACTAGATCAGTGCAGAGGTTCAACCACAAACATCTCATGAACTTCTTACCTTCTCATCGGACACAAAACGGAGACAAATGGCACATTGCTTGGTGGACGTCTCTATTCTGTAGATTAAACAACTAACTTTCTGGGTTTTTGGGGTTAATTTTCCTAATGTTGGCGTCAGGCAGACGAGGGACCGAGCGCAGGACGTCTGTCTTCCATGTGACCAGCCAGCTCTGGACACAGGCGGTGGATTTGATGTAGGGGGTTGGTGCTATGGAGTCTGTGCCATGCCGCGAGTGGACTTCATCTTCTCCAGTCTTTTAGAAAGGTGGCTGTTGCTCGACTCGAGCTCTTCAGCCTTGTCCAGGGACGACCGCAGCTGTTGGGTGAAACGTGGGAGATTGAGACGCCTGCTGCTGGACAGGAGCCAGCTGAACAAGCTGCGGTGTGAGGAAGCAACACTCTACCTCTCTCTGGAGCTTCCGCTTCTCCGCCTTCAGCTCGTCCTCCACCTTCTCTGCGTTCTCGGCTGCAGACTTGTAGCGGGTCACCTGGCCCTCCAGTCGGGTCACCTGGACGACACAAAAAACAACTCAGAACATTGTTGTGTTGTTGTGTTGTTGTTGTTTTCAAACCCACAGAACAGCCACGCCTCCTCTCGGCTTACGTTTTGCTCTAACGCAGTGACTTCCTGTTCGGCCTTCACCAGTTTGAACTTCAAGTCGCTCATTTGCCTGCTCGAGTCTCCTGGAAAACATTAGAAAAAGAAAACGTTCTGGATTCATATGAGGGAGCAGCAGAGACTTTCAGGTGAAACATCAATGTCCTTCACTTACTCTGTACTTCTAGGATGTTTGGATCGTTTCCATTTTCCAGAACCTCCCCGTCCGGACTCGAGCCGCTGTCTGTGCCGTTCTTTGGTGATTTCTGTTCCAGCTGCGCCTTCAGCTTCTTCACCTGTTGACGGTGACACCAGATGACAAGTCGCTCACTCAGCTACTCGTCCTGCATGTGATGCTGTTAAACCCCAACCTGCTATATTCTCTCTCTCTCTTAATGATTCTCGGCTCCTAGTTGGCTGGTTCCAGTTGATAAGTCAATATTAAAAAGCAGGTCTTCGTGGCAGGTGGAATATTTCACACAGTTTCTTTAATAGAGCTTATTGAGTTGATAACAGGGGAAACCACAAGGGGATCAACCTTCTATATGGATCACAAGGGTTGGGATAGAATCATTCCTATATAGATGCTGTGCTATGATTGGCTTATAGTGATCAGGTGGACATGGACATAAGTTTTCCAGAGGGGAGGATGTTGGGTTAAGTGAAACCGGATAACAAACACATATCTTAGGTATGTTAGAATATCCAAATAAACTAGTGTCTATATTAATTGTTATAAAAGTACATTCCACTTACTGATCCCTCATCAGTAAACAATATCACTGTCTCAGAGGAGAACCACTGACTCACCTGTTCTATCATCTTTTCACGCTCATCCACCAGTTTCCTCAGGCGAATCTCTAAAAGAAAAAAACACACATCAAGACAATTAAAGCAACAATCACTCACAACAACGAGAGTCCATCTTTAAAAAGAGAAACCAAACCAGTGAACATACCAGGGGTGGGGAGCGCCAGGGAGATGGTGAGGTGTGAGGGGGCTGGGTCAAGCGAGGTGGATGCATGCAACACAACAGGAATCCATGGGGGGGTGACGGATTGGGGTGTGAGGGGGGGGGGTTGTTAGCATGCACAGACTGTGGAGAGGAGGGTCAGTGCAGCTGGTGGAGCTACAGTCACACAACATGTATACAACCACACAATGTGTGACAACAGATAAACCAAAATGAGTTTCCATCAGAATTTCAAATAGGTGTCAACATGGGATTTATTGGTGTTTCATTGTTCAGGGACCAAAGACATCTTCTCCATGAAGGGCAACAAAAAGTATAAAACATGTATTTTTCAATTTATCATACATCAATGTGCTCTAGAATTCAGAGGCTTGGATATTTTAATTTTAACCTTCACAACATACCTAGAAAATGTAAAAAGCCAGACGTCTACAGTGTTAAAGATGCTATATGTAAGTTTACTCTGCTACCACTAGGTGGCGTCTTTCGGGAAATGGTTGACACGTCCTCTGAGCAGGAGTGGACTGGACGCAGAAGTGACGCTATCGAACCTGAAGCTTTCTGTCACGCTGGAAAATGAAGAGCTGTACATAGATCGCTATGTAGTGAGAACTTATATACAGCCCCTGTAATGAGAATGAGCTCTTCTAGGGAATGAACAATTGCATCAAGCAGAATAAATGGTCCATGGCTCTATTCCAGAGACACAGCAGAACAAAATCAATAAAACGTCCCAAGCAGCATAATAACGTGTGCATCAATAACTAAACACAAGTTCTGTCTCCTCTCAGGTTACATCTTCATCGCTCCACAAATGATCTGTTCAAAGGACTTTCACTGTGCATTTTTTTTTTTAAATAACATACGCACACATACAAACACCACTGTTCAACAAAGTGCTGTGAGGTTCTGCAAATATCTAATCTAGTCTTTTAAAAGAGCTAAGCGACGACTACTGAAGGAGATAAATCTACACTGTGAAGCCTCTGTGAACTAAGACATTTTACAGTCCTCTTTGCCCTTTCCTTTGCCTTTCTTGCTGTTCTTCCTCTCGCCTTTGCCTGAATGCGGCGGCTCTTTGTCTCTGGCTACGTGGACGGGACTGAGCTCTGGCTGGACTGATCCTTCCTCTACTGGAGAAGATGTTGTCTGGTTGACGTCCTCTGCAACAGCAGCCGACGACCCTCCCACGTTTAGAACCGCTCCTTCCTCTGAGCTGAGCCTCGCCTGGCGTGCTGTGGCCTGACGTGCTGGTTCTGACTCGACCTGCTCAGGCTCATCCAACCCGGACGCCTCATCGTGTCTCTCTGTGGACTCGCTTTGTGTATTTTCACTTGGATCTGACACGGCTTCAACTCCCTCCTCGATTTCCTCGTCCTCAATTTGATTCGTTTCAAAAGCTGCTTCGACATCTACGTCGTCAAAATCAAAAGATTGCCCTTCATCATCTTCACCATCCTCTTCATCACTGCCCTGCTGTCCAGGTGGAGACGAGTCTTCCTCAGATTTGTCTTTGCTGGATTCAGGCAGGAGCTCAGCCAGAGAGCAGGAGGATTCTTTCTGGGAGTCTGGTGTATTTAGAATCTCAAAGGTATTGATCTCATCTGTTTCTTTGGCGTCTGATTCATCCTTCAGCTCCAGGCACTCTGTTGTCTGGCTTTCTACATCTTCTAAATGTTCCACCTGAGCTTCAGTCTCTAACAGACTCTTTTCATCCCGTGAGGAGCTTTCTGGCTCGATGAAACCTCCAGTTTCATTCACGTCTCTATCCAGCTCTTCTACTTCTTCTATCTCATCTGGTTTTCTCTCTGGAGCGGTGACACCGAGAGGAAGACCCTCCTGCTCGGTCTCTGGTCCTGCCTCCTCTACGTCTTTTATTTCTTGTATCGTCTCAGTTTGCTCCTTGTCCTGCTCGTTTGGAACATGATCCTCTCTTGGTTCTGTGAAAGCTTCTGTGAGAGAAACGGTTTCAGTTGGTTCAACTGATTCTGCTGCTTCTACTTCCTCAGTTTGTTTCCCGACCTGCTCTTTCTCTACTTGATCCATCTTTGATTCCTGGAGGATTTCAGAATCATCTTTATCAGGTTCTGCTTCTTCTTCGTCTTCTCTTTCATCTGGTTTTCTCTCTGGATCGGTGACACCGAGAGGAAAACCCTCCTGCTCGGTCTCTGGTCCTGCCTCCTCTACGTCTTCTAGTGTCTCAGTTGTCTTCTCGGGATCTTCACCAGGAACCTCGATGGGAGACTCCTCCCTCAGCGATGATGGCTCTGGTTGAGGCTCGGAGTCAGACGAGCTTTTGAGACAGATCGTGACATCATCAGAATCTGGTGACGAGGCCGATGTGAGGTCTGATCCCTCAGGAATGTTTGTGGACTCGGAGACGTCAGCAGGAACATCGATGCTGCTCGGAACGTGAGGTTCATCTTCAGTGTTTTTGGACTCAGGATGGAGGATGTGACCATTAGCTGAGAGTTCTGACTCATCTACACTGTCAGTGAACTTTCCGTCGAGGCCACCGGTGCCCTCTGTGCTGTTGGAGGGGTCGGTCAGATCACAAGCACTGAGCTGGGTCTCTGGAGGACGTGGTTCAACTGCTCCTGCTTTCTCTGGGTCTTCTTCACTCTGCTCATCCTCTCTGGCTTCTCTGCATAATTCCATCGGGGTTTCACTTTGAGAAAAAGTTTCAGTCGGTGCCGCCACCTGGATTATTTCAGCTGTTTCCCTCTGATCTCCGTTCTGTTCATTTGTTAAAGGACTTACTCTTATTTCCTCGGGAGTTTCGGAGCAAGAGAGGGTTTCGCTTAGTGCTGCTTCTTTTATTTCTTGTATCATCTCAGTTTGCTCCTTGTCCTGCTCCTTTGGAACATGATCCTCTCTCGGTTCTGTGAAAGCTTCTGTGAGAGAAACGGTTTCAGTTGGTTCGACTGATTCTGCTGCTTCTACTTCCTCAGCTTGTTTCCCGACCTGCTCTTTCTCTGCTGGATCCATCTTTGATTCCTTGACGATTTCAGAATCACCTTTATCAGGTTCTGTTGTTGACTTATTCTCCTTTTTATCTGGTTCTACACTCGGCTCTGTTTTGCTGTTTTCTGTTTCATCTTTTTGTTGGTTCCCTTTCTTTTTGCCTCTTCTCTTCTTTTTCTTCCTTTTCCCTGAAGCAGCAGCACCCTGAGATTGACCCGTTACTTCCTCTGCCTCCTCGTTCTCTACGTCTCTCGAGATGTCCTTCACGTCTGTTTGCTGAGGACACGTTTCTTTACTCCTCAATTCACTCTCCACAGCTGCTTCCTGTATGATTTCACTAAGCTCGTCACTCGTCTGTTTAAAACCATCCCTCTTGCTTCGGGTGTCTGTCTCCACTAAACCTGCCTCACCTGTGGTTGTTTCTGTGTCTGGACTATTTCCCTCAGCACTTGTTACAGTTATATCTTTGGCTTCAGTTACTGGATGATCAGGAAGGTCAACACTCAAGTCTTTGCTGAGGTCGCTTCCTCCAGTGCTCTCGTCCAATGTCTGCTGCTCTTCTGCAGCTGCTGATGTTTCCATTGAGGACACGGCAGCATCACAGAGTTGATCAGAGCTCAACTGATTCTCTTTGGCTTCCTCTTTCAAAATGTCTGGTTGCTGATCTGGATCCAGCTCCTCAGTCTCATCTGTGTTGCCTGGGAGATCATGAAGAGCACATGGTGATAAAAGGCCAAAGAAACGTAGACTTTAGACTTTAGACATGATTTTTCAGAAAGTCTTCATCAGGAAGCACATTCGCAGATAAGGGCAGAACACCTGATTGGTTCAGAGGCCGGAAGGAGAGAAGCACGAGAGTCAAGATACCCGAGAGAAGCACAAGAAGAAGAAGAAAGGCAGGAGCGACACCGAAAAGAAGATCTGGATCCCCCGAACAGCTGATTGACAAGAAGAGAAGCCGGAGACTGGCAGCTCAAGAGCATCTGTATAATAATCCACATGTCTCTACACATCTGTCGATATGCTACAAGAGACCAGACATCATCTACACACCATTACCACACACACGACCAAGTTTGCTTGTGAATCAGAAATAATATGAATGATGCGAAAGGTGCAAGAGAAATGATACAAAGGTCAAAACGTTAGTGATGAAGACGAGACAAGTTAGTGATCTTAGTTTCAAAGGATAAAGCTGGTGACTCTCAAAACCGATCTTGATGATTGTTGTTCGCCAACAATGAAAAGACTCAAGCTCAACATCCCACTTGTGTCTGTTGTCCTCAGAACCACGTAAGAGCATTTGTCAAACTGGAGTAAATTGTGTGTTTGTTAGTGTCGTTATTATTTATGGCAGCAGGACAATATTCTGTCTCTGTGGGACATCATGTGTCACTTTTACAGTGATACTAAAGTGAACACAGTAAAGTAAGTAGAATACATTATTATTATTATTATTATTATTATGGGAACTTTGGCAGCTGTTCTGAAACTGTTAATAGTTTCAAACAACCTTCAACAGCAGAGAGAATTGAAGATGTACAGACTTTGATTTTAATTCTCTTTAATAAAAGTCTCTTGTGGTGAGTTGCAGGCTCCAGAACATCCAGAACACCGACTCTGTGGTGGGATCATTCGTCACCCACTGTTTCCAAGGCCCAGGATTCCAAGAATTGATTCCAATCTCAAGAAAAATCTAGATTATCACCAGGTTTATCCTTTAAGATCAGTGCAAATCACAGTTAACATAACACAAGTTAAAAATGAGCCAAGCGTTCAAAAGAATTAAAGGTGTAGTTCCACAGTGGGTTTTACCGAGCATGCTGTTCCCCTCGGTTGTCTGAGAGTCCGGAGCCGGCTGGTGAGCGGTGTCTCCAGAGGACGAGCCGTCCACTTCTGCTTCACCGATGTCCCCGTTGACGCTTAGATCCGGTCCCAGCACGATTCCATGTTTCTACACACAGGACAAAGTCAAAGCATTAGCTCAGTCAATGAGTCGACAGTTAACCCCTTGTTGACGAATGTCGCGAATTTGCCTCAAACCCCGTTCTTAATGCTGCCGAGGTGACGATTGTGCCTGATGGTGCAAATACTACACATACCAAGGAAGGTATTGGAAGCACCATCTAGTGGTCGGACTGGAAAATACATACTAGCCCCTTGGGACTGTGCAGCAAAGTTATTTTGAGGTATTAAGCTGTATTTGAAATACTGTTATGATGGAACAGCAATGATTGTACAGAAAACATATTGTTACTCAATTTCAAGCAAAAGCAGCATCAATATAATAATCTACATACCAAAATTAGTTAAATTGAGGTTATGCCCCATTACGCCTAATGTCGCTAATTTGCCTCATACCTAAATTTATATCTTTTGTATATGCTATATTGAAATTAACAATCTCCACTTAATTTAGCATCTGTATGACAGACCAAAAACACCAATAATATTTGTTTTATACAATTGGAAATTAATTCAGGCATTAAGGGGTTAAAAGTCTGTTTGGCTTCGATAAGAAAATGATTCATCGAATAGGGATTGAATCAGACAATTCAAAATTAAATCACATTTTCAGAGAATTTTAAACAACAGAATACAGCGAGACAATTTCAGTTTTTTCTGTGGTTTTATTCAACTGAAGAAGAAAACTCTGTTGAACACTTCACCCCCCATCGGCATAGCGTTGAGTAGATAATGACTGAACTTTCATTTTTCAGTGAACCATCCCTTTAATATTCACTGTATTCAACACGGTAATAATACACTGAAAACCTTATTTTCACCTTTATAGTTTCAAACTGTATTTCCCCACACGCTCACACATCTCTGGAGCTGAGCACAAGAGGAATTAGACAGACGTGTTCTCCGAGTACCTTCAGAATGTCTTTGAGCTTCACCGCCTCCTCTCTGAGCTCGTCCCGCTCAGTTCGGATTGCGTCTGTGTATTCTTTCTGTCGCTCTAAGGCCTGAGCAGAGCCGCCGCAGAGGCAGAGAGGAAGGGAAATCGTGGAAAAGAAGTGAAAGTAAAAGGTGTTCAGCATCATGCAAAAGGAGAGACAATACCAACTGTAAAGAATTAAAAAGGGTTCACGGGTCGTACCCCGATTTTTTTATCCTTCCACTCCACCGTCTCCTGCAGGTCGGAGATTTCTCTAACAAAACCGTCCTGTTTCAAACGCAGCTGACGGATCTCCTGAGTGGCAAGAGAGGAAAACAAAGCTTGAGAGGAAGAGAGAGGAAGAGGAGAGAGAAACCAGAGCAGGCGAACGGTGGATGAAGAAAGAAGAAGCTTCTCTAAGTGACAGACTGAGTGGAGAGAAGTGGGTTTGTCCATCAAGCTGGACTGTGGAGCGATCATCAGCTCAGTGACACGTCATCCCACCGGGAGACAGATACTCACATTTAGCAGCTCTTCACTTTGTTTCAGTGTCTCTTTCATTTCACTGAATTGGAACTGAAGGACACCGTGGCCGTGTTTCTCTCGCTCGTAATCCTGTGGAGAACCAAACACAGTTGGACAACAGATTGAGTGTTTTCATTTTTAAGAATCCGTCCTCGGTAAACAAGAAGTTTGAAATCATCATCATTCGTCTTTACTGGAGTTTCAAGTGGCCAAATTCTACATCCCTCTCTCCCCTCGCGTACCTTGACTTTCTCCTCGTATGCTCTATTGGACTCCGACAGCAGCTCCTCCAGCTCCATGAGCGAGTCCTTGAGCGTGTCCACCTGATACATCAGGTTGTTCTTCTCGTTATCCAGCTGAGCGTTGGACACCATGGCTTTACGATACTTCTCCTCCACCTCCGATAACGTGTCCTGGGGTCACGACACAGAGAGAACAGAGGGATGTAGCAGCTGGGGACTTAATCTGCAATCTCACAGGTTTAAATGCTGGTTGAAGTGAAGACATGAAGGCCGTCATGAAGAAAGGCAGCAGCATGCAGATGCAACTTTATTTAACTGCTGAGTCTAAAGCACAAGTATAAAGAAAACCTTCATTTCATTCAGTTTCAGTTCAGAATCGTCAGTTGGTTTATCGATCTGCAGTAACCAGTGCACGCTCAGCAGATTTTGGGAGGGTCTCACTCGGGCTTATACCTTAGCTTCTTTTAGGTTCTGCGTGTACTTGATTTCCACATCCTGAATCTGATCCTTCAGTTCATGGATCTCCTGGTGAAGGGGGCAGCAGCAGTGGGGACAGCGAGCAGAGAAGCACAGGGTGACAGCATCAGAAAGAGGGAAGCAGGAGGTTCGGTGCAACAGGAAGAATGCAGATGGAATGAACCGAGCACAGAGCTGCATAGATTCTGATCAAATAAACATTTCCTTGGCTCTGTTGTCTTCTTTCCACACTCTGACAACAACTTCTCTCTTCAACATCAACTGAGATGAATGTTCACATCATTTATTTTTGATCAGAGTCTCGTGTGGACGCACAGGAAGCGTCTCTCCTCTCTTCCTCCTCCCTCTCATTTCTTCAGCATTACCTTGATTTCTCGTATGGACGTCTCAGCGTCCACAGTTAAGGACGTCTCTCCACTTCCCCGTCGGGAGGACGTCCCACCCAAGGATGTGAGCGTTGTTGCAGTTAAGGCAGAAGCTGCTCGAGATCCCTAAGACAAGTGACAACATGCATATTAAAAAAAAGGCTCTTAAATTCGTATTGTCAATATTCTCCATGAACTGAAATCACTGAATGCATTTTGAGTGACGAGTGGTTCACTCACCTTCTCAAGATAATCTCTGTCCTCCACCTTTTGAGACAAAAAACAAAATACAGTCAGAGGAATCAGAGGATCATAGAGAGGCCACGAGGCCAAAAGGACTGGGGGGGGGGGGCGAAAGAAAAGAAGTTCAACAGGCAGCAGTGATTAAACTTTGACCTTGATGCTTCCTACTCAAAAAACCACACACAAAACAGATCAACCTGTTTTATAGTAATGAACACATCTTATATTTTAATGTGGAACATCATGCAAATGATTAGTCGATGTGTCAATCGACTGGTCGGAAATCCGTCTGACATTCCATCCATACAACAACAAATCATGTGTTAAAGCAATAATAGAATCATAATCCACCATTTGTGCATCAAGCCACATGCTCTGGTTGTTTAGACAAACTGGGAATCAACACACAAACAGTGAGGATGAGCCGCAAAACAATCGAGCAGGAATCCAGCTCACATCCCAGCCTCTGCCTCGGGGGGGTGCCGACAGACTCACATCTGAAAAGTCAGGGATAGTAACATCGTCCAGGTCCCGGTGGAGGCCACTGCCACCGGCCGCACTCCTCAAATAACTGGCAACAGAGCTGCAGTTGCCCTACATCAGCCAGCAGGGGGCGACACATATCAACAATGGAGGCAAACATTTGCAACAAGAAACACCAGTCAATTAAAAAACCAGTCTGTGAAACAAAGCAAGTGTGGAAGTGGAGGATTTACGCTTATTCTTTTCTTTTGATTTAAAATAATCAAATCATCAACCTTCTATTTTTGTATTTTCTCAAGGAGAGAAGTAACTGGACAAGCTGCGTGTTGGAAATGAAAGGGGTTGAACTAGAGAACATTGATGCATCATACTGTAATTAATTCACCAAAAGTCACCTTGGACATTCTGGTGCAGCCCATCGCTTCAAGCACTGACAGCTGATGGATCAACACACGTCTAAATCCAAAACAAGCCTGAACTGAAGCCCAGTTGCTGCTATAGGCTGGGAACAGTGGGATGTTACCAGTTACCCCAGTGTTTCAATTCATTTCACCTCACTGAAGGGCCCTCGCACCTTTGTGCACATGCTGTGGCTTCAAAGAACCTTTAATGATCTTTGGATTTGGCACCAGCCATAAATAAAGTGTTTTTTATTACTCTATCAATTTCCCCCGGATCTGTTAACGGCACAAGCTCATCTGTGAGGTTCTCACTTCACTGCTGCTCCGGAGCCACCTCAGCGCTTTTCTTCCACTTTCATATCTCTCTCTAGTTGAAATGTCACACAGCATCTTGCTCTCCATTTACAAAGTCGACTCCATGTCCACCACCTCCTTGTGCTCATGCGCTCACACAAGAGAACTATCTTTATGTTTAGTGCAGAACTATCGAGTCGCTCTGCAGTGACAGCAAAGAGGTGCGAGGGCCCTTTACTGCTGCGTGTAGCTTTAAGTGCGTCTTGGATTCTCTCTGAAGTGACACAGTGGATTGATTACTCCATGCTGCAGTGTAAGAACATGACGACGCTCATCATGTTGTGGGTAGCAGGGTGTCTGAGGAGGAGGAGCTCACCACTGGGCTGGCCCGGGCTGAACCGGCCCTGCTGGAGGCTCTGGAGCCGGAGCTGCGATAACTAGTGTAGTCTAATGGCTGTGGAGAAAACACACACTGTCATGTTCCTGTGGACACGTTCAGTCCAACACATTCTCTAAAGGCTCACTTAGTCCAACACAACAGGCAGCACACACATCACGTGACACAGCATTTCAGAATCTAAGTCACTATCAGCTTCGTGCAAAATGTGTTGTTTCCAAAACCAGTAACAGAACTGAAACGTTGAACTAGATCATAATAGATGCAAAGTCTTCCCCATGCAGCAGCAACAGCAACAACAACAACAACAACAACAACCCCTCTGTCAGTCAGCAGGTCAAGGAAGGTCCAACTCCATAGGACAGAAAGCGTCTGTAACAACTGTTAGTCGCACACCAACTCAGTTACTTCACAAAAACATGGCCACGCTCATGAGTGTCAAACCAACAAAACCCATATGTCCAACTAGTTCTTACACGGGAGCTGGATCCAGTGAGTCTGCGTGATCCACTGCAGATGCTGTCTTCATATAAGGAGTTCTGCACATGTGACTGCGCAGACACACACACACACACACACACACACACACACACACACACACACATACAGAGTAAACAGGATACTCATGGTTCAGGGGTGTGAACACAGAACCACAGTCAGGGCCCGATATATGAGAGAAATATTGAAATATTCAGTGTTGAGTGGACGTGAACAAGTGATGAAGCCCTTTCTTTAACCATTAAAGCCTTTGACACCAACACTGGTGGGACTGGGTAACTCTAGGCGTCAGTCACACCAGTGAAAGTTGAACTTGTAACTGATTTAAAATCTCTTATCATTTGTCCCCTTCAAAGACAGTCAGTTCATAATCTGCAAAGCATCAGTGAAGCTTTGTCGAGTGTTTGTGTGTTTGTGTGTTTGTGCGTCTGTCTGAGATACAGACCTGGTAACCATTGAAAGCTGAACCTGTGTTTCTAGAGGAGGACAGACCGTTGAGGCCGTACAGGTCAGAGGAAGAGAAGGAGCTCTGGACCGATGAGAGGGGCAGAAGGAGGGAAGAGTAATGAGCCGAGAGAAGGAGGGACACGGGAAAGAGAAGAGACAGGAAGTTCAAAGCATAGTTCTGGAAGGTCGCCTCAACTTGTCAGCAAAGGTGTAACTTACACTTGTTAGCATTGTATTCAAGCCATGGCACAAAAGTGTAACTCGGACTTTGTCTGCACAAGTTGAGTAAATCACATGCACAACACAACCCACACAGACCAGTGCACACCATCGAGCGCGTTTTAAGACAGAAAAACAACTAGACAACTTGTGTGCTTATACAGACTTCAACACAAAGTCATTTAACAAAAACATATCACTATACTGCCGTGAATCAACTCTGGGAAATTCTACACAAAACAAAAACATGCCACACATGCATGTATTATTCAGGAAAACACAGGAAAGCTTATTTGACAAATCACTTTACGACTCATTAAAAAACAAAAGCTCGTTAATAGAAACAAGTTATTATGGCAGCGTATGATCACAACTTTAGTCCTATAAGAGAGAAGTGCACATCACAAGCCATTAGTGGTTCGAGAACAAAGCCCGAGTCTGCAGAGCAGCACCACAACCCACCGGCTGCAGCTCGGATCTCGAGGCTCGAGACAACCGGCTGTCGTCACTCAGTCTGGAGCTCTGCGAGTCGGGGGGGGGGGGGGCACAGGCGACAACATCAAACAACCACAAACAGTTTGTAGGCAGTTACACAATTTGTTGGTCGACTTAGGAGCACAAGTGTTGAGGATGAGCAGTAAATCTTTTCTCTGGTGAAGATAAGCCTCTTTATAACAGCAGAGCTCTGATCTGTGTAACACTGGCAGACAGAGGGTTCAATTAAAGATTAAAGGTTTTTATACCATGTATAAAGCAAGTTTAAGAGTAATGCAAAACCTTGTGGATCAGCTCAAAAGACTGACAAGTCAATAAAAACCAGTGGTTATCTCCAGAATTCAGCCGGGAAAGTTTTACAAGATGAAGAACTCTTAACAGTGTTTGGTATTTTTGTTACAGCGACAGCAGAGGGCGCTGTTTCTCAGTGAAAGTTACACGGTGTTGCTTTAAGTTGTCAATTCCTCGATGTTTTATTTCAAACTTTGCTTTGTGCAACTCGATTGCAGCAGAAATGGAAAATCCCTTCAAACTCTACAGACGTTTCCTCTGTTTGAAAGTTTTAATGAAGTCAACACATCACCCTGTTTGGGTCTGGCCTCAATCACACAAACTATCAATACCAAGTCAATTTCATACCTCTGTGGTTTTGTATAATGGTATTTTTCAAATGATTTCAAATCTGGATATTGTTAATAAGACTTTTCAGTTACATGGATCTGGGGGGGGGGGGGGGGGGCAACACGCACCGTTAGGTCTAGCTTGGACCCGCGGGAAACTCGGCTTTCATCGCTGAGTCTCGAGCTCTGACAGCAGGAGGGAGAAATTAGAGGATTGAGTGATTCCCTTCCCCGGGAGCAGTCATGCAATCAACTGAACATCCCCACAACTGACACGATCCAGATGTGCGTACACACAGCTACTGACACACAATCTACTGACCCTGCTGGACACGACACTGTGGTCATCGTCATAGCCGTTCCCCTGCGAATAGAGAACACGATTGAGAAACACTGAGAACACTTCTGAAGGGCGGTTTGTGCAGTTTGAGCTTTCACGTACATCTTTGTCTTTGTGCTTATGTTTCTTCTTTTTCTTTGGCTTCTTAAGTGAAGCGCCCTTAAGTGAAGGAAGAGACGGAGAAAACCGTGAAGGGTGAGAACGAGCCGTCGAGAAAAAAAAAACTCTTCTCTGGAATCCAGGCAACATGCAACACATCCACATGCAGGAGGAACGGACTCTTCAGGCCAACCGGTGAAATGTACAGTGGAGGTCACAGTGGAACAACGTGCAGGACCAAACAAACCCATTCAGCTGATAAACTGACCCCCCCCCCAAAAAAAACAGCCACTGCTTAGAATCTAGAGACAAAACAAATCCTGAAATAGAACTGACGTGGGTTTTTTTGGGGTTGAAGCAAAATAACACAGTGTTCTTTTTGTTGAAATCAAATCTGAATGTTCTCCAAGTTTGGCAATGACCCTTCACACAAGCTCCAACAAATACATGAGCCAACACAAGAAAACAAGTGGGTCCACATTCATGCATGAGTTTCCTACATAATGCAACGTTAATGTGTCATATTGCCTTTAATTCATATATTATACACAAACATTCCTTTTGACTATGTGACTCCCTTCAAACCAGTTGTAAGTCAAACAACAAGGTTAGAAACCAGACTGGTTCAATAAGATCGGCCCTTACCCCTCCAGCATAAGACCCGACCGCATCAAGAGGCGACTGTGCAGAAAAACACGACAACATCAACACAACCAGCAATAAGTGCCGCCCACACTGACGCACCTCGTTTGATGATCAAGGACAGACACACAAAGCGTCCACGTCACTAAACTTCTTTTAGGAGTTAAAAAGTGATTGTAGTAATAACGACTGAAAGAGAGAAAGGGGCTTGAAGAGGAGCTGTTTGAGTGATACTGACCCTGACACTTCCCCGGCTCCCCACTGACATCCGCTCATCATCGTCTGAGAGCTGTGTGAGAGAGCATTGGAATGGATGGTTAGACTGGACATCAGCATGTGAATCAACAGAGACTGGGAACAGTGGATTTTAACATCTTCCTCAACAGAGGCTCATTCTACGACTGCTCTATATGTGACCTATGGTTTTTAAATTAGGATTATTAACTTAATGCTGGTATATGTACGTTTCCTCTGCTAGCTAATGTGGTTTCTTCCTTTCCTATTGATGCTCCAACCAAAAGGTAAGTTACAAAATATCTCTGACTTAATGAAAAAAGCACATTTCTAAAAATTTGAATGATTTCCTGTCGTACTTTTTGAAACACTATCTCAAATAAAAACCAATATTCAAAGAGTTTCTGAGCTGCACATAAAAGCCAGGTTACAGAAAACTGTGGTAAATAGAGAAACATGTGTGAACATAGAACAATATAGTTTCTTAGGACTTAAGTGGCACTAATAGAAGGAGGGTTGTGAAAATGTAGATTTTCCTGAATTATTAAAACAATGGGATGACATTTTAAAAACGAATTAAACCAACACATTAGAACGTGATCATAATTAATTATATTCCAGATAATAGACTTCAGCTGTGTTTATAACAGTCACTACTCTACAGTACATGTTCATCAACCTGGATCTAATATTGAATAATGTGTCGTTCCCTTGTGTCTTTCTTTTCAAGTGATGGAAGACAGACTACGGTTCAGAGGAGGGGATAGAAACAGAGGGAAAGCTACAAACCCTTTGTATCTGTGAAGAACGTGAGTATCGCTCACTGTCCTCCTGGATGACGGAGGGAGGTATGAGGGAGTAGAGGTGGAGAGGAGAGGGGGAGGGAGGGAGAGCGTGAAGGAGGAGAGAGATGTCAAAGGTCAATGAGACGGATGGATGAAGGAGGAAGTACAACACATCGTGTGCAGTTCAGGGAGTTGCATGTTTACATTTCAGCCACACAAACATTTCACGTGCTTGTGAGTATCACACTCTACCAGTAATCCACACAACAAACCACTGACGCACAGTTAGCAACAACAACAACAACATGGGAACACTGGACAAAATCCTGTCACCCTCTTCCAATGCACCTTCAAAAACACACCATGGTTAATACAAATTAGTCGCACACAGGTTGTTGAGCCTCTCTCATGATGCAGGACTGTTCAAACCAAGTAATCAATGTGTTAACCTCCATGCAGCCTCACACCCACAGGGCAGATAGTCGAGCTGATTGAAAGCCAAGTGGGCAGGCGGCTCTGTCAATGACATCAGCATTAATGTCCAAGCTTTCACATATTATAATAATCTGTTCTTTTATATATAAAAAAAAAATCAGGCTTATCAGGAATGATCTGGAAATTACACGCAGACTGGGCACACTGCAAAACCACCAACACACAGGATATGAACCCATGCAAAAAATATATAAGTTCACGATGAGGTTGGTTTTAATTTGTTTTCACACGGAAACTGTACCATCCATTGTTCAATATCTCCCCATCTGTTGTCCACACGCTCATCAAATTTAGTGTTCAGCCCAGAATATTTCTAAAAGGAGACAGTGAAGGTCAGAAAACAGAGCACAGGTAACTGGTTCACAATAATAAGAGGAAGAGGAAGAGGAAGCCTACCTTCTGCACCTGAAAGATCTACACACCAGCACCGGGGAGAGGGGGGGGGGGGGGGGGGGGGGGGGGAATGTGGGAAGATATCAAAACATGAAAAGAGGAGAAGATAAATCAGCCTCCTGAGAGGAATTAAGGTGAGAGATGCTGTTTCAGTGAAAATCAACTGTTGCCAAGAAGAGACATTTAAACTTTTGATAAATAACCCACAAACATATAAAGTTTGCCTTTGTTCTATGCTGCTTCATTCAAGTAGCATCAGAGTTTCATGCATCTCAGAACCTCCCACAGATCGAGCCCCAGCACGACACACTGAAAACACACCCTACCCTGACTGTTGCACTTTCCATCCCGTCCGCCCAGAGTGTTAATCCAGATTGGCTGCCACTCTCTCCTTGTACAGTTGCCCAACCTACAGATTTCCTGCTTTCACAGATGGATTTGCAGCGGACGCCTTTGTCTTAAAAGGTCACTTCCCCAAACTGACGACCTCTAACTGAAGCAGAGGTCGTCTGTATACAGCGAATAATAAAGCATCACGATATAAGTGATGGGGGGGAAGTCCAGGAAGCTCTGCTGCCAGAATACAGTGACTCATCAAATATCCTCATTGTTCTATGAGACAAACACATAATGTCCCTGAAGAGTTGACACAGAAACATCTCTGCATTTGACCTCTGACCTACAACTCTCTCCGGGTTCACCTTAGACATCTGCCCAAACGCCGTCATTTCCACTTTCAACATCAAATATAACACGTGAGAATTAACCAGAGCATAACGATTGTCCCTAGCAGACAAATAACTGACTGGATGGACTGTGTCTACGACTTATCGGTCATTACTCGTCTGGACACCCAATTAGCAACTGAGCGAGGCGACGCCATAAGCCCATTCACCGGTGAGTTACCCAGTCAGCTTACTGGTTTGCCACCGTTCCCCTTCGACTCACCAGGCTCCCCTTGTGGACCAGAGGGGTTCTTGGGCGCCCAGTGAGGGCAGCCTTCAGCCCCCTCACTGTGAGCCGATGCCCGGCCGTCCTGCTGAGCCTCAGGGTCCCAGGACAGGTTGCATTCCTCAGCGCTCAGCAGGTGAGACCATGGCCGGTCATGTTGGAGAGTTCAGAACGTCTCGTTTCCTGCTATGAAGTCAATAATCCACCTTTTCCTTCTGTCTTCAGTGAGTGAGAAGTTTATCCAGAAACTCAGAGCGTGGCCGTGAGTGCTGTGACCCATCTCTCACGTCAACAACATCGCAACAATAATAACTGCTCCACTGGAGCCCGGACCTGGGAGCGCAACCTGCTAAGCTACTTTAGAACTCGGCTAAAGGGTTTAGGACGCACAGCTGAGGCACACACACACACATATACACACACACGCACACAGGCATACACACCAGATTAACAATCATTGTTAAGCTGTCTGGTCTGTGTGTGTGTGTGTGTGTGTGTGTGTGTGAGAGAGAGAGAGAGAAAGACAGTGCGTGTGTGTGAGACTGTTGTTGTTGGGCTTTGTTGTGATTGCTTAATAACTGCATGCTGATTTTCCCAGTATACCTTGATGGTATAATGGAAAAATGGTTTATATATATATATCCTGCAGGTAAAGAACAGGGAGCTTAACAAAGTGTGACTCTCTCAAGGCTACAGACCGGTGTCAGTAAACCAGAGAGGGAGCCACAAGCAACACACTACTGACCTGCAGTACAAACACACAACCACACACACACACATACCTTTCACACACTGAGGCTCTCTCTGGTCTCCCTATTCATAAACCATGTAAAGCGTTTGTACAACTGATGAGTAAATATCGACTGAATATTGTATTTATTTTAATGAATACAAAAAAACATGTTTCCACTTCTGAAGATAATGTGACAAGGCCACAAAAAAGAAACACGATAAAAACAAACTTGCCAAATTTGTATAATACAGATAACAGAGAGAGAATAGTTATTGGTTTGTACCAACTGGTGAAACGTTGAGGGTTAACTGGTCTTTGCTCTTTCATCTCCACAACCTCGTGACATGCTGATAAGACTTCTAAATAAATATGTCTTGGAAAGTTTCCATTCAAAGCCCTGGAAGAGGTCTTTGGCGTGCGATTAATTGGAAAAGGTTCAAACCCGTCTTGAGAGTAATTAGTGAGCCTCTTTAAGGACTTTCTACTCGTTGCTTTTGGCCGACTCGGCACTAATCCTCCCAACAGGAACCTACACTGTAAAAAATATCCACATCTACTGACCATCTATATAACCTCACTTTTACCTCGCTTAATATTCACCCAACAGAATATTCCCAAAGTACAATGCATGACTAAGAAATTAGAAAACGTCTCTTCAGGGATCTTGTATCGTTGTGAATATTGTGGAGTGGATTATCTGTAATCCCCCATTAGCACGGCGACAGTTATTAAAATGAATTTACAGCGTGTGAAGGGATTTTAGGATAGAACTGATTTATCCAGAGTTCATAAGCTGATCCTGACTTATATTCAATATGTTTTAGAATTACTTTAATCTTGAGTCTTGCATTCTCTTACGTCTTAAACTGTACCTGTGCAGTTTCCTTAATTCACTTACACTTTGCAGTGTCGCACTGTGTTTACACCTCGGACCTTTGACCAGCAGGATCACAGGTCAAAGGATCAAGGAGTCTTTCAGCTTAACAGTGTTTGTCGACAGGAAGAAACAATCTGCCGACTCGGGGGTTGAACCAAAAACCTCTCACTAATCTGCATATTAACCAGCAGCACCTAGTGGCAAATATCTGATGTAATGATGCTGCATGAATGTGTTGAAGTCTGACAACACTGAGCTGCTTTAAGTACCAGACAGAAACTCCTGAATCTCTTTGGCTCAAACCAACATACTACACCAGGCCACACGTGGGCAGTGTTAGCCAAACAGTGCCTGGTATTTCACGGTTTTGAAATGTGAGAGAGTGTATTCTGACTGGAGTACCTCCTTCTGTTGCCTCTCCAGCTCCTTCATGCGGATCTCTCTGGCCTCTGCCCTGGCCGCCCTCTTCGCTGCCAGCCTGGCCTCGGCCTGCGGGACCGAGAAAGAATAGAAAACACGGAGAGAAAGAACATAGAAAAGAGAGAGAGAGAGAGAGAGAGGGGAGACGGGAGCTGAATTAGACTCGAGAGACACATTCAAAAGCCAAATCATAACATACATTATCTCAAGGCATTTCACATTTAAGGGTCGAGAGCTTAAACGTATACAGGAACACAACAGTTCCCACAATGAGAAAGCAAAACCTGGAACATGTTTCCCTCGATATGAAAATGGTGACACATTGTTAAATGCACCAGACACCAACTGGTCAGCTGTAAAATCAAAAAGGAATAAATGGTTCCTTTGCTGGATGGTGCAGTGCTATATCCATAGTCCAAAGAAATGGGACTAAAGATTCATATCACAGGTGTCCTTCTACACTAGATGACAGTATTTATTATCAGAGTATTATATCCCATCTGCTGATCTGTATTTACAAGTCACCAATCTTGTGACAATCTCCAGACATGCAGTCACAACAGTGTGTAAATGTGTGGATGTATTTATACGTGTGTATTCGAGGGCTTTGCCTTTGCTCCACTCAGCTCTGAGAGCTCAGCCTCTTCCTTAAAAGGACCTCTCTCACAGTGTGTACTGCGTGTGTGTACTGTGTGTGTGTGTGTGTGTGTGTGTGTGTGTGTGTGTGTGCAACAGAGTGTGTGTAAGCATTTCCTTCCCCTGACTTTGCGGTGGACACTTTTACCGCTTGCTCGCCTCTAGGTGGAGTCACTGCACCCCCTCCCTCTGACCGTCACTCAATGCATTTCCCTCGTGTCAGTCATTATGACCAAGCAACAGGAAGCAACAGACAAAGGGCCGGTTTAGAAAGCCCTCCACCCAAAACGCACACACAAACCCAAACACACACACAAAATGAGGAAGTTTCACTCCATGATTCATTCTGTTCACATTCATTTTTTTTTTTAAGAAAGGGTAAAACATGTTCTGTTCCAGCGAGTGAAGGAATCAGCTCCATCTCCAGGACACTGACCAGATGAAGGTTGAACACTTTGCATAGTTTGTCATTTGTCACTAGTTTGCATTAACTACAAGAGAAACGGGTTCACAGACTTCCTTCAAATGAGAAAGAGAAGTACACACATACTTTACAACAATCAACACAATACAGTGAGAGGCAGGTCAGGCCGACAATCATATCATGCTGAAGTAGACTTTCCTGTGAACGACTAACTTGACAGGCTGTGAATTGTGTGGACGCAGTACACCCCCACCACAGAACACCAAGCAGGAAGTCTATTCCCCATGTGCCACAGCTGATGGTTGACTCACTATGTCATCGACTATTCAGTTAAATAAGGCTGCAACATGCAAAACACTGAGAGAATAATCAGAATGCAAATCAACCACGGTCGGTATATAGAGCTGCTTTAAGTTCTCAGGGCTGCACGTGAGAACTCAAAAGTCAGAATCAATCTGAACATTCAGGACATACTTCATACTTCTGACTTTTTCCAGCCAGGAACATTTTTCTGAGTGAGTTAGTGAGTGAGTCCATGTGAGAACAAGGCAGGAAAAGTTCAGAGCTAGAAAGTTGAGACGGTAGAGAAACTGGAAAAGGACACACAGAAGACGTGGGTGAAGATGTCAACTGAGAAAGAAAATGAGATTCAAGGACTTTAAGCGCCTCCTGCCTCTTGCCTCTTGCCTCTTGCCTCTTGCCTCTTGCCTCCTGCCTCCTGCCTCCTGCCTCCTGCCTCCTGCCTCCTGCCTCTTGCCTCTTGCCTCTTGCCTCTTGCCTCTTGCCTCTTGCCTCTTGCCTCTTGCCTCCTGCCTCCTGCCTCTTGCCTCTTGCCTCTTGCCTCTTGCCTCCTGCCTCCTGCCTCCTGCCTCTTGCCTCCTGCCCCCTGCCCCCTGCCACTCGCCTCCCCTCTACCCAGGTCACCCCTCATCTGAATGCTGGGACATGTTCCTGTTGTGACCACACCGGCCTGACCCCTAGTTTTTTGGACCTTTTATGGAGTTTACGTCTGATAACAGCTTGAGACAATATTTGCTAAAATGAGTTCATCAGAACCAGGGAGAGAGAGTTCTCTCATTTTCCTCACGTACTTTTCTACACTGTCTATTATTCAGGAACTTGTTGAGCATGTCTAGCAGGATTCCTTCACAGTCACCGGTGAACAACTATAGATGTACAGAAATAGAAATCAGGTCCAGCATGACTGATATTTTCACTGTCACCTCCAGTGCAGATAGACAGTTAACACACTGGCATCAGTATAAACCCTGTACACGATTTACAAGTATCTGTCTATGTACAAAAACAACAAGTCAGACATTCTTGCTCATACATCCTGATGTCAGCCATTGTATTATCTGCAACTCCAGATGACTGATATATCCTCGGTGGCTCTAGATAGAACGTTTGACCTAACTAGGGCAGTAGACAGCATCACACATTCTTTTTATTCCTGATTCACAGCTATTTATAATGACCTACATGGACCTGGGTTCTATCAAAACTGTGCTAATTCAGTGGTGTGACTGTTCTCAAGGGGAACCAATGAGCTCATTACACAAATCGAGGCTCTAACGAGATCGAGCACTTGGACATTACGTCTGAAATTGTGAACATATGAGGAAAATTAACAGTTTTGAAAGTTATAATCAATCAACAGGAGGGTGTAAGAAGCTTTAATTACACAAAGGATGGTTTTCAATTGCACTTCATGACCTTACAGTGTGCATGTGACTCGGTGACTGCAGAGGACAGCTGTGTTGGCCTGGACTCTGTCAACCTGAGCCCTTGTGTCCACTGACAATCTCAAAGGGGCCACCAAATCTCCAAGTGCCACCGCAGCTCGATGCCCGTCTGGCCGGCCTCTATCTCCTGTGAGATTATTTCCCACGACCCGAGTGCCGGTAGTCAGCCGACAAAATGAACGGGTATTTTAATGACCATGAGGGCTGACAGGTCGGACAATGACAGCAAACAGAAAGACTGCAGATCTCCAACCAACTGGGGGTTTGACTGGGTTTAGAGTGAGGCAGGACCATTAAGTGCCCACATAGCTAGTTCTTTTTTTATTATCCAGTCAAGGGCGATAATGACTGAGTAGGAAAAAAGAATATAAAGTTTGCTTCCTCTTTGGAAAACCTAGTAATTCTCCCATATGCTGCCGAGAAGGGAGCGGCTGAGGAAAAGCTGGGCTCATTACGTCGCCACAGACATGACTCAACTGGATGGATGTAATTTTCTCAAATGGTGGGAGGGAAGAATAAATAAGCCTTTGTCCCAAAACCCTTAGAAAAAAGAAAGGTATTAAGGAAACCCATTTATTGGATGATTTACAGAGCTGCAGTACGTTGGTATCACAGATTTGACCTCAGTTTCAGAATCATTAAATTTACTGAGTAAATCAGAAGCTTGGCAGCAGCGACATCTCACCTGTTTTTAAATTTTGAATAAATCCTGAAAAAGCCAAATCCCCTCATGATCCAATCATGAGCTGTTTAAGGAGTAATTAGTCTCAGGACTATTGAAAGCTCTGGAAAAAATAAGCTGGTGACTGAAACTTCAGCTGGGATTATTCACCAAAGTCACCAAAAGCCATAATAGAACCAATGTATTTCAAAATTAGCCAATATCATATTTGTCAGCACCCACTATGGACAGGATGGATGTGACTGATATGAGCTGTTGAACCAGATAAATCTGGATTTAGCCGATGTAAAGGTGGTTTCATTAGCGGAGGTATGCATTTTCCTCTGTGCCATTTTAGTTTTGTACTAGGTCAGTAGCTCTTCCACTGCAGAACATTACAACAGTGACCTCAATGAGAGAAATGCTCAGTTTCTACCCCGTTAAAGATCCATGCAAACAATGCTGACTCATCACTCTGTGTGTGCGCTGTGCAGGGCTGTGATGTTCCAAGGACACATCATGGAACAGCTGAAGAGCTCCCAGCACAGCAAACAAACTGGTAAGCAACTGTGTGCTGGCTACTTCTCACCAGGAATAAAATAAATAGGGTGCTTCAGACATTTCTAAAAAATAAAAACAACAGAGGCGTCTGGAGCTGTAACAGTGAAGAAGAAACACGATGCAGCCCAGGAAATCATATAAACATGTCTCCAAACTGTAAAGATTAAACTTATTAGAAAACTTTGAACTACTAAGAGACGACAAGTAATCATTAGCCGTCCATTCACCACACATGACACTAAACTGTCTACTCTAGAAGTTGTGGTTCTATAACTAGAACAACACTGTGACATACTTCATTGAGCTTCAGTGAATATATCTCAGTGGATTGACAGTGTAACGTCCTCCTTGTTTTCCCTTGTGGACGTAATAGGAAGCATCTTGTAGGCCTGGACGGTGGCGCCTCAGGCAAACACTTTATGTTGCAACTGTCCCACTGCTCCTGAAGCATGATGGGAGTAAGCAGGAGCTTCCAGGAAGTTACACAACGCAGATCTGTGAGCAAACAGGAGATCAGTGGCAGAGAGGAATTTTGGCGATGTTTATTTCCAAAAGATGATTTATTTCTTCCCTCTACTTCCATGAAGCTGCACACATTCATATAAACACTATCCCCCCCCCCCCCGATACCTTAGGGCTGTGACGTCCAAGAAGCTGAGGGTCTCGCTCACGGCCACACAAACAGACTTTGGTTTAAGGACACTGTATCAGAGTCACGACTTCAAGAGAAGGACTCCATTGACTTTGACCTCGAGCAATTGCTAAATCCTAAAGAGAAAGAGGAAGGGGTGTAACGGCATACTGTCTCTCAGAGAATACACAGAAGAGAAACCAAGCCTTATGCATCCGGGGGGTTTCTGTGGTGCTTTTCTTTCCCATGTACATATTTTGTTATGATGTGAGTTGCTTGCAGTGAAAAGTGGAATTACAGCGCCAGCACACAAATGGGATGCACCCCCCAAACAGGCTGAGGCAAGAGAGCAAGGGGTCAGGAGACATGGAATCCAGAGTAATACTGTAGAAAATTTAAATACTGACATTAAAAAACACACAAACAGAGCAGATCTCCATCATGTTCATAGAAATCACTTCCTCTAGTTAAAGCACAAAGTTTGTTTTGTTGCTGTAATGCTTTATGTGAAGCTTTTATTTTGAAAGGTAGTGAACTTGGGTCTAAGGATTGTGAACAGTGATGAAGCGACATGGAGGATGAACGAAATTAAGTTGACTTCACTCTGCACCAGAGACTGTTTATAAAGATCCCTGCACCCAAACAATAAGAAAGTGATGGTATGTTGTAGATCAGTTTGAGGAGGACTCCCTATGATGACGAGGGACAGTTCTGAAGCAGCTCCAGAGCTTTAACACAGGAGAAGAGAACAGACCACTTCAAAGTGCCAGGTTCACCACAGGCACTGAAAGGTTTTAGTTATTTTAAATCAAAACAAAGAAAGAAATCATGTTGACAAATTAGGATTTTACTGCAAATGTCACGTTGCTGGTTTTCTCTCTCATTTGCATATAAATTAATAACTAACACACATTTTGACCTGGAATACTGGGATGGACACATTTCTGTATTTTCTATTTTGTAATGACTAAAGAGACAATTAATAATTTCCAGATTCCAGCTCAACACTGATATCCAGACCAGACTCTGCTCATCAGTGGCAGCAGGTTAATCATTGGTTTGAATTCGTGTTTGGACGATTTGTCTCGTTTGTCATGTCCTCGCTGCCTTATCTTATCTTATCTTATCTTATCTCATCGTCTGCTTTGCCTTCGGGTGCCTCAGGGTTTTTCTATTTGATGAAATCGAAATATACCTGCATTAAAATCCCCACCAGGCCGCACCCGCCACTGTTCCCTCCGCCCGGGAGGAAAACTCAGTGGTGGAGAACAAACAGGAAGGAGTTTGTGATAACATCTGCATGGGCCTGTGCGAGTGATGATGTCATCAAGAGGAAGCCAACACACACAGAAAGCCTCCACTTCCTTTTAAGGAGACATGAGACTGGCAAGCCAAGCCAGAGGCAGTGGTCTGTGTATACAGCAAACACATATCAGCAAGTACACAAGTAACCGTTAGGCCCATTAGTGCCAGTGTAAGTGCTTCATGGTTATAATGTGTGTTCCCTGGGAAATGTCTGATGTGCTCCACACAGACTCATCTGGATGGATGTGCAGGAAACTCCTTCACAAGAGCAGCACATTTAAACCTTTACATGACATCGAGATGGGACACAACAAACTTCAATATTTACTCAGTGAAGATTTGAACTGTGTGATGCTTCTCCCCTGTATTAATCATTAACTCGGCTTTGCCAGCATGGAGGACTGAGCCGTGTTGCCTTGCTCCTCCAGATCAGTGGAGGAACCAAGAGGGGATTGCCTGGTGGGCTTCCCCTTCCCTGCCGTCAAGCCCCAGACTAATCCGCTCTAAATACTCTTCAACGCTTCACTGAGCTTCTGACAGGCACCCAGCACCGACCTGGCAGCTTAATCACCAGTTGAGACTGTCTTCTAGAAACACACACTACAAAAGACTCGATCACAAGGAACCTGACGAGGAGCTGTGGACGGAGCTTATAGTCAGATGATTCACATAATTCATCTGACTTTCTGAGGAATATCAGTGAAGTAATTTGCCTGTTTTTTTATGTCATATAATCAAGATTAACCCTCCCTCTAAATATCTCTTAAGAATTTTGGGATGAGGACAGAGGACATTGCACCTTCAGCCATATGAGACAAATTCTGATTTGTGAAGTTGGGCTTTACAAATTAAGATTGATTGATTGATTGATTGGTTGTGAATTAATTCACGAGGAACGATGCTCGTCTTGCTTTGGTGGAAGTTCGGGGTCTGAAGTCCAAATTATTAACAAAGCAACACTTTGACCTAAATTCAATCTATACAATAACAGTGTTATTAGTCTAAGTGAAAGTGGGAGTATGTCCAGTGTGAAGAAGAGTGTGTGTGTTTGTAGTCGATAACTGGTTTTGACTTTCCATCCCATTAGGAACATACCTCCTGAGCTACTAGTCAATATTTGTCCCATTGAATATAACAACCTTCACAGGCCAAGTGTGTGTTCACTGTCAGTGTCTGGATTCACACAGTGACACATCTGGGTGAGACCTCAGGGTGTAACACAAACTCTCCGTGGGAATCTTTACCTCATGAAAGTAAAAGTTTGCCTTGGGCCAACTCCAGTAATGTGATTGGGGCTCGGCCAGTGTAAACATCTTCAAACCTGGCTCCTGATTTGAATTAGATGTGTTTGAAGCCATTTTTTTTTTTTTTTATTAACTCCGGAAGATGTCGGAACAGTCGGGTCCAGACTTTCATGTCATGACCAGGATGACAAATGACGTTTAATTTGCATGTGGAACCAGTTTCAGCTCGTAAAGCGGAGCAGGAAAACCAGATTGACTCATTTCTAACTGTCAATATCTGACACCCACCTGGGGGGAAACGGAGGAACACCATGATTAACTGTGTCTTACGGCCTGTTGACGAGTAAAACAATTACTATATCACTCTAGTGAAAAAATATATATAACAGTGCCCCTCAAAATAATTAGTAATAACCACTTTTTGGACTTTTCTCTCACTTATACACTCAAACTAACATTTTAGCCGAACTGCTGCACTTCAGTGATTTTTACGTTCACAGTCTCAGTCTCATATTTGTCTTAATGAGACAAATATGGTGTCACCTCATAGCAGGACGCACTGTGCAGACTACACAGTCGCTGCAGGACAGAACAAAATGACTCACAGCAGACATTTATACTTGTCAGAGTAATATAGGCACCGTGTTATTAACGGCTCTGCTCTATTCCACTGCCCCTGTGTGGTATCAGCTCTACAGTGAAACAGCATAAACTGTTCCAGGAGCAGCGACACAGTGTAAGACCTAGGTCACTTCTTAAAATGTTGTGTTTCCACTGAGTGTTGGATTGTAGACTTTCATTTAATAACTATACTTTGTTCTTTTGCACATGTCAGTCTAGTTGAGAGAAGCTGATCCACGGTGAGTCGTCCTCAGAACAAATCAATGTTTACAAGCTGGATTCCCACAGTTTGACAGACAAACCAGATTCCTACAGAGCAGAGCAGCTAATGCTCTGGTATTCAGAGGTGGCAGCCTGTCTTGCTGTGGGGTCTTCTCCCATTTATTGCACCATTAACCAGGTTTACCAGTTCCTCTGAGCCCTGTGATACTAAAGGGCAGCAGAGGGCTGTTCAGAAACATGACACCAAAGGACCAGAAGTTTCCACAAAGTCGGACTCAGCTCCTGCGATCAACTTCTTCAGCCTTCTGTTCTTCACTGGAACACCAATGTTCTTGCTGCCAGGGCGGACAGTTGGTGAACCACATCACTCCACCTCCACCTCCCCCCCCCGCTCCTGCTCCCACTGGCCCAATCTAAAACTGGGGTGCAGCAACAGCTGATCTTTCAGGAGCATCTATTTTTAAAACTCTTCTTTCAGAATGGGCCAACTCATCAGGGCTGACATGCCTTCCCGTCAGATGACTGCCAGTGAGGGACCTGACCCCTATGCGACTTAAAGGCACAGACCTTCTCCCCGTTACACACGTGGGAGAAAACTGGCTGAACTTACTGGTTTTTGTCGTATCCTGTTTGGATGTTTAGTGATTGCTGCTGCATCCTGGTGCCACTGCTGCCGCACAAGATAAACGACAACACAAAACAAGTAGCAGCAGCAGTGGGACCAGTCTGCCAAGCAGCTGAGGAAGGGTTTCAAAACCGCCAGACCTACGTGGTGTTTTACTTGCTACCACTCACAGCTAAAAAGTGATGACTACATCGTGTGTATGTCAGTTACAAGTGATTTGCAAGTTAGGTGAAACATCCGGGTTGTGTTAGCACAGACTCAACTTCCTCCTACAGCTGCACACACTTTTAAAAAACTGCCCTGAATGAGATAAGAGGTTGTGACAGTGGGTTTCAGGTTTTTGTGCTCATCACTTTACAGCAGGAGAAACACACATTCTGCTGAGTTACAGGCAGCAGCGTCTAAACTAAATATACATTTGTGACAGAAAATATGAATCTATATCTATCTGCTAATTCTATAGCCGTCCGTCTCTGTCTGTATTCTGGAACGCAAGTCTTAATTTGTCCTCAAAGTAAAAAGCACAATGTTTATTTTCATGCTGCATAGCTGTATAACCATCTGAATTACAGAGCTTTTATTTTGAAATGTTGTGAACCCTGTTCTGGAGATGGTGCCGATTGCCAAACGGAAAAGTCAAAGAGCCGCCAGGAAATGTACTAAATCATTTGAGCGTGTAAATGAGCCACACATGTGAGCTGTAATAAAGCAGAAGCTGGAGTATTTTATAAAAAACATTTAACTGAGCAGGTCTAGAACGAGCAGCGAGCTGGTATCTTCAAGAACAGAAGCAGAATGTGGCTTCTTGATATACGGTTTCCTTTATAGACAGTCGGTATTTTACTTTGAAATTAGACTGAAACAATGATTCCTTACGTGTGTGTTCCACCTCAGGGGACAAAAGTGTAGACAGAAGCGTGCCGGGTATCACACTTCAGACAGCGACTTAATTCCCGAGGACACATGGGGCCTTACATCTGCCACAAAACATCAATTCCTCGAGCTCCAGACTCATCACAATAAAGAGATTAGAGGCCTTGTCAACCTGTCACAACACGACTTCACCACCTGTTGGAAACAATGCAGAGCAACTGCTGCTCACTGACGGGGGGCAGAACACTTCCTGCAGGTTGGAACTTGAAAGGTTTATAATCCTTCAGTACAGTATTAATAATCTGCTACTGCACCTCGTTTCATACAGACTTTTAATTTGCATATTTAATCATTTTCCTAATTGTTTAGCTTTGTTCACATCACTTTGCTATTCATTTATTTATCAAGGTAAAAAGGTCTGTTGAGGTCAGTTACCATTACATGTAATTGCATGATCTTTCTAGTTATGATGGGTAGTATTAGTTTTCTTTTATTTATAGCTATTCATAATAAAGTTTACTACCCTTTATGAGTTTTGTGGACTCAAACACTCCCACTCCCCACGCCCCCCCCCCCCCCATCAGCAAAGTGGTGAGTAGATAATGAGTGAACTTTCATTTTAAGGTGAACCATCCCTTTAAGAGTCGCAATTGTGGCTAATTGATTAATTAATTAAAAGATGTGTTTACTTGAAAAAATACCAGTAAAAACAAAGATACCTGTGCCAGTCGTCTTCAAACCTCAGTGTGTGTGTGTCTGTGTGTGTGTGTGTGCGTGCGTGCGTGCACCGGGGTCACCCATCACACCCAGCAGTGAGATGGGGCTCCTCAGTGGGACTGGGTGAGGAAGACCACCCAGTGGACTCCTCCTCGCCCAGTCCCGGACCCGCGGGTCCAGCTCTCCTCCTCTCACCTCTCTCGCTATGAGGTTCAGGGCATCGTCCTCCGCCGTGGACTTGTCCTTCTTGCTGGACCTCTTCCGTCCCGCGCCCTGAGTCCCCATGTCCCCGCTCGGCAGCAGTAATCCGGCCCGGGCGGCAGCTGAGGCTCGTGTGCGGCCGCTCGGCTCGAGTCAAACGCGGACACGCGGAACAACCCGGGTCATTGTCACACATCCGCTCCAACGCGTCTTCCTGCACCGGAACTGACTCGAGACTGACGAGCACGCGCCAAGCTGCGGCCGCACGTGCGTCTCCTCGCAGAGCGCGCGCCCACTTACAACTGTGCGTTCGCGGCGCGTGCGTTTTACTGCGGGAGTTAAACACGCGTGGAACTTTAGCTGCGTCAGGAAAGCGTACGGAATAAAGTGTGTGTGTGTGTGTGTGTGTGTGTGTGTGTGTGTGTTGTGTTCTCCGGCAGCGGGGGGACGGCTCCCGGACTCGAACCTGTGACACACAACAACTTCACAGCCTGAACTCAACCCGCGCTGCCTTCACGTGCTGTCGGACATTTCACTTCAGAGCATTGAGGCAATATCACATCCATAGACTGTATTCTCTCAGTTTGAAATGAGAAAACAAACGGATAAAACAACTTTATGTAAACACAACAGCTGCCTGTGCTAGAACTATGGCACGTGTCATTGTGTGTGTGTGTGTGTGTGGGGGGGGGGGGGGGTGTATTAGCCTTTTACTAACACCAAAGCCCAGATGCTGTTTTTAGGATTATGTGCAGTGTAAACGAGTCAATACAACACTAACATCTGGATTTATGTGTCTGCAAGTTTACACGTCTGCTCTCGAGGATTGACTGGTGAAACCAAACCAAGCTGGTGAATCAGTCACCTCTATAAAAATAGATAAACAGAATAAGAATAAGTGAAAGTTAAGTTCTATTGTCAGTATTGGATGTTGTCCTTGAACGCAGCACCGGCCGCTGGCTCCGAACATGTCCGGTGGGGGGGGGGGGGGGGGGGGGGGTTGAGTTTCAGGCAGAACCCACAGCTCCTGTTGGGCGATCGCACTCTCTCACACTCCCACTGCTATTTTTAATGGTGACCAGCGAGGACTAAAAACAGGCTGGTGCTTCTTAAAGAGGCAGAAGACTTTACTGGTGCTCATCCAACACAATGTGAATATGTGAATCCCATAATCTCTACAGTGTGGCTAGCGAGTTCATAATGACCTCAATAGATATTTTGATACCCTGTGATATCACTGTTGTAACATTTGTAAACGCCTTTAATATAACATAGAGAGTTTTCCTTACCTGGCGCATCAAGGTCCAGTGTGTAAGATTTAGATGAAAGGGATTTATTGGCAATAAAAAACAATTCTAGGGATGTTTTCACTCGTGTGTTTCATCTACATTGTTGTCTTCTTTACCCTAGAATGAGACCTTTATATTTAAATACTTATGTACATCAGAGTGGCTCCTCTCTACGGAGGCCGCCATGTTTGGGTGGTGAGGGGTGTTCAGCTGCAACATCACACTTCACCACTAGATGTCACCAGATTCCACACACTGAACCTTTAAACCTGTACAATGGATTGATGTTTGTCTGGACTCACATGAGGAGCGAGAGGCTAAAGGTGGAAGCTTTTATCTTCTTTGTGGAGGACAGTTATCTTATGCTCGTATCTGATGAGTCAGTAAAAGCATTTAAAACACAGTTCTCTATGTATTTGGCTCTGCATATGGAAGTGATTCCAGAACCAACACTTATTAAAATGATATTGATAATGAACAAACATGCATTTCAGTGAATACATTTGTATTTGTACATTCAAAACAAACTGCAGATCGTTTACAGAGGAACATAAAAGAGTGAATTCAACACGTGTTCATAGACTGAGAGGCTTGACACCTGCTGGTTGTTACTGGTACAGCAGGAGGTGTAATCAGTGCAAGGCCGCCCCCCTGTGGTGTAGAGGTGTTATGTGAGGAGGTAACAGGAAGAAACAGTCCAGATTTGTGTTGTTATGACTCAGTGGGTAAGTGTGATTGTGTTGTTTGCTGTATTGCAAGTTAAGACAGGACTTTGGTTTTACTTTCAATTTCCAAGGTGAAGCTGACGCTGCGTCAAACTCTCTCCACACAGCATCAGCTCCTCTGTGCAGTTTGGAGCAGCTGCTGCTTCTTTAGAAGGAAAACATTGATCTGTACCGGATCAGGATTCACAGACTTTGCTCCACCTGAGTTCTTTTCATGGGGGAGAATCTCCCGAGGTCGCCAGGAGGAGCTCGTCTGAGGAGACCTGTGCAAACCCTCAGGGCTAAGATGGTTCTTCTGGGGAGCTCTGGAGTGGGCAAGTCATGTTTGGCTCTGCGATTTGGGAAGGATGAGTTCAGGAGCACATCGCCTACTGTTGGCTGTGAGTTCACGATGAGATCGATTCTGATCTTGTCTTTGTGTGAAATGTGTGTTTCTGCTCTTTTGCTGGAAGAAGATCGATGCCCCTGATGTTTGTTCACGCTAAAAGTAAAGTTATACAGTGAATAAAGTACAGCCTGGAAACTGTTTCCAGAGGTCAACAAAGACAAACACCTCCAGATTTCTCAGTTAACCTAGTTAATGTTCGACAGTGGTTAATAGGCTGGATTGATTTTACCCAACATGAAAACACCACTTGTTGTTTTTACAATTCACTTTCTTAGTTATCGAGCTGCAGAGCTGCTGGTTTGCGTTAAATGTGTACAGTCCTAATGCTAAGCTAGGCTAACTGACTCTTTAATATATCCTCCTCATACGTCTGGATAACACACAGACCATAGAGTGGCATTAAGTAAATACATTAATTTCCCAAACTATCAAACTTAAATGTTGTCGTTAAACAAAAGTTTGATCTAGTTGTATCATACAAAAGTACTTAACACATATTTCACAGGCATGGTAATACCTCCAAAACAAGTAAACTATTGAAAGATGTATATTTAATCTTTAATCTTTAATTTTCTGGCCCTCCAGGTGCTTACCTGACCCGGATGGTGCATTTGAGTGATGTCAATCTTCGCTTCGAGATATGGGACACGGCAGGACAAGAGAAATACCACAGCGTCACCCCTCTCTACTACAGAGGAGCCCACGCTGCCATCCTGGTCTATGATATCAGCAAGAGGGTAAAGGAAACACACACGTGCATCATGATAAATGACTCGCCTTGGCTTTTCTTGGCTGGTGCTGCATCTGTTTGTGTACTTGCATGTGCTCGTGTCGCTGCAGGAAACATTTCTCAGAGCTCAGGTTTGGCTCAGAGAGCTGGAGAAGCAGGTCGTCCCAGGATCTAGTGTCCTGTGGCTGGTGGGCAACAAGGGGGATCTGGCTGAGGAGAGGCAAGTCTCAGTGCAGGTACACACAAGGATGACAACACAATAAACGATATCACAATCAATCACACTGATATATTTCTATTTCAACGGAGAGTTTCTGATTTGTCTGTCATCACACAGGAAGGACAGGAGCTGGCCAGAGACAGGGGGTTGTACTTTTCAGAGACATCTGCAATGTCGGGGTTCCAGGTCAGCGAGTTGTTAGCAGCTATAGGTGAGTACATGTGTTGAGTCACTTAGAATAGAATAGAATAGAATAGAATAGAATAGAATAGAACTGTATTGTCTGCCAAAGTGGAAAATTGTGTTTGGCTCACCATCAAACAAAGCGACAACATACAAAACACAACAACGACTTTGTAGATTTAAGAAAACTAAGAGCACTTGGAGTGAAAGCTTTTTTAAAATCATTTTAGTTGCCAGACAGACTCTATAGCGCCCCCTGGAGCTCAAAGGCTCAAACTGTTTGATGTCGTCATTAAACTTAAACACAGAAAAGAGAGACGTCTGTTTTGCCTAACGTCTGAGCTTTGACCTAACAGGCCCAATCAATCAAAAACTTTTAGATACAGACTATATGAAGATTATATTCATTGCTAATCTTACCTGGATTTATAAACTGTCTGAAACTGGTGTCTCCCAGTGGGTTTATCTACTGGTGGAGAACAGAAAGGACACACATCCACCCCTAGTGGGCAGTAGATACCAACAGAAGTAGTGAACGCACTGGTTCATCATCAATCTGACACTTCCTGACAGCTGAAGGTCTTTAACAGTGACCTGCCTTCCTTCCCTTCTGGATCTCCTGACCTCTGACCTCTGACCTCTTCCTGTTTCATACCAGTGTGCATGAGATGCATGTTCTAACAGGGCTGTGTGGCTCAGCCCTCAGGGTGTACGAGTGTTTGGGAGCCCAGCAGGAGGGTCTGTCCGAGTGGAGGGAGACACCGCTGGTGAATCTGCATCACAGCGACACGTTCTCTTCTTCTGCTGCTTCCTGCTGCCGAGTCGGGCCCTAGAAGAGAAGAGGAGAGAAGAGGGAGAGAGACGGAGGTAATGTAAAGAAATCAGCTGCACTGGTTGGAGCAGAGCGATATGAGACGACTTGGGACGACAGGAACGTTTGATAAATTAATTCTCTTACAGTTAATGTGACTGTCCCTCTTTTTATTAACATGGGAAATGTTGGAAAACCTAGAAAACAAATGAGATAAACACACTTTTGTTTATATCGAGGGGAACCAACGTTGTGCGTCTTTTTTGAAAGATTCAGGTTGTTTCACTTCACAAGAATTGAACCTTTAAACTATGTTGTTGCTTTAAGTTGTTTTTAGTTTATTGTTTTTAATTTCCTTTGAAGTAAAAGTGATTTAACTTAAAAAGTTCAGACTCTATTAACGTGACATGAGTCTCAATTTCCTCCGCACAGAAACAGCTGGTAGAAATTAACTTTTTACTTTTATACTTTCATATGCACATTTCAGAGCCTGTACTTATATACTTCTATCAAAGTAAAGAGGTTTAATCAATACTTTTATACCTTTAATTGAGTTGTTTGTCACACAGGTATCTGCTACTTCTACTTGAGTAAAGGACATGTGTACTTATATCACATCTGCCTCTGACATGTACCAGGAGGAGAGGAGGAGGGACAGGGGGCGTTGTACGTTCTTTAGGATACGCCTGCAGGAGGCTGTACCCCCCCCCCCTCCCCTGTCTCTCCCGATTCCTTTAGTCATCAACAGTCATAAATAACACAAATACAGTCCCTGTGCATCCATAACATTGGGATTAAGGGGATTCCTGACTGTTTGTGAGACAGTATTTCTGTCTGAATTTGGCTGCATAGACGCTCTTATATAAACCGACTTCTCTCCCCTGCAGTCGGGCTCTTGTAAATGTTTGGTTGTGTTATGTCCACACACACACAACAAGTGATCCTCTAAGTGTGAATTGTGTATTCCTGATTTCAAGCATCACTCAGAAGAGGCTTTGTTGAGCTGATTCAAACCAAGCTTGTGCGGAGCCAGAGGAACTGAGGGTCTTGGTTTTAGTTAAAGAAAGAAAGACACCAGACCTCCTGCTGAGAAGATGACTTGAAGTAAATAAAACTATAAAACAGGAATCATTTGGTTTTCATTGTATATAAATATTGAGAATCTTAAAAACAACAGGACCCCTTTGCAGATGTTGTGTAAACCTCTGGAATCATCTTAGTGAAAAGTGTGTCTTCATTTTAACAGCTGATCTATGGAAATAACCAAAGTTATAATAAAACAACGAATAACTTGCATAATTAATCAATTCTTGACAGAGAAGAGTTCAGAGTAATTTTTTTAATGAGGCACAAGTGATTGGAAGGAGAACACACCAGTGGTACACACACTGCATTCAAACTTTATTGTCTCATGTTGTTTATTGAATTTACAAAACAATTTTCAAGGAAAACACATTTTTAATGGATTTTGTATGAAAAAGTATTTTACTTTTCACCATCTGAGCTTTTGTATTGAAGGAAACAATAAAAGTATTTAAAAGAAAATGACAAAAACGAACGAAATTTTTTCAATATGATTAGAAAACTGAAAAGAAATAAGAGCACAGTAAGTATCATCTGCAGATTTTCCTCATTGTGGGACTAATAAAGGATTCTCTTATATTATCTCATCTCATCTCCTCTTCTCTTCTCTTCTCTTCTCTTCTCTTCTCTTCTCTTCTCTTCTCTTCTCTTCTCTTCTCTTCTCTCATCTTATCTTATCTTATCTTGTCTTGTAACCTCCGGTAGTTGTCATCACTGATGGATCCAGATTCTTCCGTCTCTGTCGGTCTTCAGTCTGTAAACTCTGGCTGTGACACGATGCTCATTTCTCCTCGTAGCTCTTCGGCCGAACCTCCCCACAGGTCTGATTCCTCTGCCCGTGTACCAGGACGCATCGATGTCTGGATCTGAAGGTCACAGGAGGAAATAAAAAACAAATCCCACATTCATCGTGGATGAGTCTCATGACTTTGCTGCTGCAGGTGTAGTTAGGAGCAAAATAATAAGGTGAAACATGAAACATGATATAGTTCTGTAGCCTTTGCATTGTGCTTGTTATGATTTAATTTTTCCTTTAGTCGGGTTGATTTCCAGTGTTGTGAAAATAAACATACTAAGAGGAGAAGCTGCAGAATGTGACTTTATTGTTTCCAGCCCAAACCTATACAGGAGAATATAAATATATATAATGAAATTGGAAATAATTAGTTATAATTAAAGTAAATTCAATCCAATAAATTAAACGTCATTCGTTTTTCTCATCTTTTTAACATTTTTGTTTTTTTACTTCAGTATTTATCATATAATTCTTTTTATATAATTCCAGATTTCTTGATGGTATTTTCCCCAATGATCATGTAACTTATTAAATGACGCACTGGTTGTGAAACAAGCAAAGACATGTGATTGGTTGTCTGGTAGTCAATCACCAAACAGACGTTTTGAGGAATAACATGGCAACAAACTTTTCATAATCACTTCAGGCATTGATTTGATTTCAGAATCTCTTACTTCTTATGACAATGGAACTGTCTCCATTAGTTTCACTTAGAGCTGGACTCAGCAACAGCAGGACGACACAGAGGACTGCACACAGCCCCATCACTGAGCTACACACAAAACACACAACAACACACAATCAATCACATCTTAAGGAATATTTTGCTTTTGTTTAAAAATCTCAGCAGCACATCTTATATTCTTGAAACAGTCTTTTATGCTTCAGAGCCAATATCAGTTTTTGCTAATTTGATTTTGACTTTGCTCTTGAATGTGTATTCTCATGTGCTAAAGAAAGTAGAAAAACACAGCATGAATATTGAACCAATAGAACGACTTACTGTGAAATGCCCTCAGGGATGTCTTCTTCCTGATCTCCCAGTAGAAACCGATGTAGCGGTTCCCAGTTGAATCCCTGTGAAATGAAAGCCCAGTCAAATCCACAGAAGATTGGATCAAAGCAAATTATGCGACTGTGACAGACACAGATTGATTTGAGATCTCACCTGCACTGGGAGGACGATGTTGTGTCTGGATGTCGGTTTCACTCAATCACTTCTTTCATCATCTCTTTATATTCCAGCTGGGGTGGGGCTGGGGGGGGGTTGCTGATGCGTTGATGTCACCGACCCCCGAGGAAAATATGTACGATACTTACAATACACAAGACTCACATTTGAGAACGGTCACTTGTGATCTTAAAGGGAAAGTTCACGTGAAGAATTTAGCTCCTGCTTCTGGACGGACTGAATCTGTGACCGGAGCTTCAGTAGAAACCTCTGGTCGGTTCACAACGGTTCAAAATGACTTTGTTCTCTCGCGGTGTTCATTTCATTTGTGTTCAAAACCCATAAATAAAGTTATCATCATAACTATTAAATGAATTCAGTGAAAAGGACAGTTGAGAATTGGAAAATTCCACTTAACTCCCTGTTGACTTTCACACATAAGCAATGAATTAAAGGAAGTATTTTATTTATTATTATTAGGACTGTTTTCATTACTGGGATACAAATCATCTGGAGTCATCAATAATGTTGGAAAGTGAAGCTACAAGTGTCGTGTATGTGTAATGTTCAGCATGTGGAGATGTTTCATACTTTGGAATGACAGCGTCTTATTGCCTCAGGACCCTCATGGTCTTTGTTCCACTGCACACTGGTGGACATGTTCCTGTTTATTCAGATAACTGGTAACAGAGCTGTCGTGTCACCGCCTCACCGAAGTGACAAGACGAGAACAATGTGTGTTGAATGATTTATCAACGTTATGGTGAGAAGATGCAGATCTGCGACAGGGACAGGCTGCAAAGGCCAAACAGGAAATCACACATTACATTTATAAGATCACAAAAAAACAACAAAAACAAACAAAAGAAGATTTTGTTTGTAAATAATTTAATAAGAAATAGACAATTAATAGAATTCATGTTGAGACATATTATTATCATCTATTAGGATTCTTCTGTGATCTCAAACTGTACAGAAGCATTTGCTCTGGGTTTGTGTCTCATTTAACGTTTTCATTTAGTTTGTCCCTCGACTGCATGAACACAAAACTAATGTAAATTATTGAATCATCTTCAAAAACACAATTTCCTTCAACATCTGGATTCAGAATGTGCAACATGCAGTTATCGGACAGATGACTGACATTATTGATTGAGGAGATAATGAGAAAGAAAGAAATAGTTTTAGTTTCTTTGAATTTTGTTACAATCTGAATTTAGGTTGAATATAAAACGACTGATTATGTTGATCTAGAAAAAGTCACATTTCTTTAAGTGTCTTGTTGCTATAAATATGCAGAAAAATCTAACAAACATACATTTGTAATATTATGTCACAATACAAAAAGTGTATTTATATATATATATATATATTTTAAAAGATGAATTATTGTCTCCTCTGGTCAGGTGGTGAATAACATGCAGTAGGTTGCAGTTGTTTTGTCTTGTCACCAGCTGCACTCCACTGTTTGTGTATTTCTCTACACACTGAATTAATTTCCTTCACATTCACACTCACACACCTTAAGGTAGATATTTAAACTGGCTTTTCATTTCTCCTTTACAAAGATATTAATGAAAACATTAACAACATTTGACAGATAATATTAAAGTGTTTACAGACTGGCTTGCTACCAGCTGTAGGACCTGCAACATTGGAATAAGCATCTTAACAATATCAGATTATTATGACAAATGTAAATGTTTTCGCAATCGAAGCAATGTTAGTGCGCATTATGTGTAACTGAATCATAATATAAATATGGTAAAATTACTAATTCATATCAAAAGGGCAAATTTTTTAAAAACACAAAGCCGTCCCACTCCAGGTGACGGTCTCTGAAATGTAAGTAATTCACCCTTCAACTGGAATAAAGTACATTATGCTAAATGTCCAGTTATGAAGACTGTCATAAATGGACACAATTTTGTAATGTGAAAAAACTGCTGGATCACAAAAGGCTCAGCCTCCTCCTCAGGAACCCTGAGTCATGACTGGTTTCTGCAAGGAGAGAGAGATAGAGAGAGAGAGAGAGAGAGAGAGAGAGAGAGAGAGAGAGAGAGAGAGAGAGAGAGAGAGAGAGAGAGAGAGAGTGAGTGGTTGTTTTAATGAGAGAAAGAGCTGATCAATCGTTTCGTGCTTCAATTGGGTTAATTAATCAATTATCATTCACAGCAACTGAGACAAACAACAAGTGACAGGAACAGGACGACCACTTCAACAGGTTTATAAGGATTGGGCTTGATCTTATAAACCTGTTCACTTCTAAATCATCAGGGATTACTCACATTAAAGTGAGAATAGATTTAAACACATTGTAGAGAAATCAACCATCAAAGAAACACATTGAACAGGACATTCCCATCATGTCATTAAATAGCATAAGCATGAAGCAGTGATAATCAAAGGAAGGTGAAAGTTGCTGGAGACTGAACAGAGGCTGAGCCCATCTCATCGAGACTGAAGCTACTCAGACCTGAACTGAACTCCAGATAATCTCTTGACATTCTCCAGAGGGACAGAAGGTAAATACGTCCAGAGGTTCTCCTGCCAGCCTCCTGCTGAAGACTTTGGACAATGTCCCAGTGAGTCAACGTGAGAACGCAGCAGGACATCCTCCACAGGGTTTACCGTGAGCAAGTCTTTCTAAAACAACATCTCTAAAAAACACCTTGTGTCTCATTCATGCTTAAAGGTTCAGTGTGTAGAATTTAGTGACACCTAGTGGTGAAGTGTCATGTTGCAGCTGAACACCCCTCACCTCACCCTCCTCTTCCAAACATGAAGGAGAAGCTGTGGTAGCTTCAGGTGTCATAAAAACTCAAAAGGTTTAATTTGTCCAGTCTGGGCTACTGTAAAGAGGATCCGCTCCTGATGTAAATAGAAAGTATTTAAATATAAAGGGGAAAATCTTTACCGATATACTTAAATATATAATTTTGTCCCTTATCTAACTCAGGATCCGACCACAGGTTTATTCAGATTTGGCAGAATAAAGATGCAAGCAAGTGTATTTATTAATAGAGTCAGTGCCTGTGCAGAAGTACAGATCCTTACCTCCTACAGGTGAAGAAAATTAAGAAAAATCAATGCATTACTAAAGCTTGAATGATTCTGCATGTGAGGCGAACATCATCTGATTGAGCAGCAAGAAGCAGAACAAGAAGAAAATGCAGTTAAGTCAAACCACCACACAGCCGGAGTGACGGGACACCAGTCACCACGTGAGGCAAAGCCCAGTGTTACTGTGACGTGAAGAGTTCAATTCCACCATTAGATCCACCAGTTTGTCGCGGGGGGGGGGGGGTTAGAATCTGAAGTGTGAGAACCGCAAGCTGCTGCGGTGAGTTGTGTGCCTGGACTCTCTCCTGGCAAAGAGCAGTGAATTCCAGATGTGCTCAGTCTGGAGCTTCACCAGATCACCACACAGAGCCAACACTGGATTTATCATCGACACACAGGTCGACAGGAGGTTCACTGCTGGTATTTAGTTCTGCACTGGCGTGAGGAACAAATGGCCGATCCCAGTTCCTGCTGTTATGTGATAGTGGAATTGAACCCTTCACCGCACCCAGCACCGCAGCGTGGGGGCCGTACCGCACAGTTCGCTCCGGTCTTGGGCTTGGCCACGGCGTTCCTCTGCGTCAGGGAGCCCCTGTAGAGGGAGTTCCTCACAAACCTGTCCACCTGGCCTGGAGACAAACAGCAACTACATGGTCTGTCCACAGCCTTTTCAAAAACACAGCGAGGAGGTAGGACTCTCTACAAACCTCAAAGCTGGAAGCAAATGGGTTGAGTAATGACATTAACCTTTTTGTTAAGGACACTGAAACAATATGCTGATCCAAATTGCCCCAGTGGACATCTATGGTAGAAATGAGTTCGATTCCCTTAGAACCCTATTTGTGAAAACCATTCTGCCTGAAAACAATGTATGCACTCCCGCTGGAACATTTAAAGCTGCAGAACAATAGGACACAGTTCACATCATGTTCCTGAGTTTGACTTTAATAAGATGAACATGGAGGCCCCGGGGATCAATGCTCGAGGGGGGGGGGGGGGGGGGGGGGGGGGGTGCTGGTTCTTACTTGAGGGGACGTTCTGGGAAAGTCTTCTCGGGTGGACCGGGATCGCAGACTACAAACAGAAAGACAGACACAGTGTGAGAATGTGAGAACATATATGCCCTTGGAGACTAGACTCAGTTATTAGAGGCAGATCTGCTTTGGAGATAGAGATGATTTCATTGGTTCGTTTGAATCTAGGCTGGTGGGGCCACAGAGCTGGAAATCAAGTCAGTATGTCGAGCTCTGGCAGGAGGTTTAACTCTTATAAATAACTCCAATATGTTTGATTTTTTTTTTGCACTGGAGGAAACAACGATTTCCATCTGGTGACTCTAAACAGCTCTGACTCTGAAGAGCCCTCAGGACTTTAAGGAAGTTGAAAAGCCGTTACCCTTCTCTTCTTATCCACAGGCATGCCGGCAGCGTTCAGAGCAGCGATCCTGTTCTCTATGTAAGAGACCTCGGGATAGAAGACACACACACACCGACATTAATGATTCTTCAGAAAACTATTTATTACTGCTTCACTCAGCCTCGGGTCTGTTCTCACCTCGCTCTGGGCGTTTTGGACGTCGGCAGCTGCTTGAGCTACCTGGCCTTCCAGTTCGACCAGTAGAGCTGTCGAGCCTCTGAAGCTCGACTCCGACCCCTCCTCTAGGGGGAGCCACTTCCTCTCCACACTGTCTGTCATGTGGTTTGTCTGTAAGGACACAAGAGTCCACGTTCACGTCAGAAGATTATCCCATACTTTTAAACTCAATCTCAAGAAAGCAGCCCATTCGAAGCAGGCAGTTATTTGAATCGCTCTTCTCTTTATATCCTCCTGTGGGTACAAGTTGTTATTCATGTCTTATTAAAGTAATTTATTGAAGCAGAACAAGTAGTTTTAAAAGAAGACAAAGACTTAAGGGTCATTCAGAGGTCTTTGTCCCCCTCAGTCCTGTTGGCAACAAGACGGTCACACTGCGAAAGGAAACATGGGGGTTATAACTTCAGAGAAGCTTGTTGTCGTGCTTCCTGTGTTATGTAAAACTTTAGATCCTCAGAGAGGGGTTTGTCTGTAGGTCGGGCCTGTGGACATGAGTGTGTCATCACTCAACAGATCCCCACACTGTCTTCATTCCAAGGGGCGATGCATCTGCATGTGGTCGACACAAAGGGAAAATAAACGCTGAGGCCGAGTGATGTGATTTATGACGGAAACGAGCTGGAGCTGGATTCCTGCCGGGCTGGTGTGGAAGTTAATGAGCCAGAATGTTTAGAAGACAGAATGTGCCACAAGTGAGAGAGTTGAGGTTTTAGATTAACTCATAAAGTTTTACTCTTTTAATTCTACCTTCTGAGAGTCAGTCTGCTGAGGCTCCTCCTCCAGGATGGAGTCCACGGTGCTCGTCCTGGACGAAGGCCTGGTCGGGAGTCTGGACGGTTTGCTGTCCCCCTCCGGGCTCCTCCAGGCCGGGACCTCCTGCGAGGACTGAGGCCCGCTGGACTCGTCCTCGTCCGAGGTCAGGCTGTGGTCACTGATGTCGTTCGTCATGTCGTGAAGCTTCTGCCTGAGCTGCTGCTCCTCCAGGTCCACTCCCTCCCACTGAGGAAGAGGAGAGCTGCTGCTCGGGGTTAGGGACGCCTGGTCGGTGAACAGGAACACAACAGAGACAATGAGCCATGGGAGGAAAGCACAGGTGTAATTATACACTGTTCCAATGACTGTATATGAAGAAGGACAACAGTGGACAGTTGAAGCCAAAACATCTGGATTGCCTGTGGTGGATGGAGTTTAGAGCTCGATGACACAGTTTCACTCCTCGATCCTCATTATGTTAAAAGATGTCAGCGCTTGAATCTGAGATGTGTTGGTTTCTTCTCTGTGCAGTGAGGGGAAGAGGAGTCGACCATCTTTCTATACAGTCATCGCTCTGATCTGTTCAAGTGTCCCAGTAAGACAACGAGCTAAACCAGCTAAATGGAATTCAGCCATTACTTTGTCTATTTCCCCTCTTCAATTAACTTAAGTTAAAGATAAAACCTTTGATCTTAAATGACCTGAGCGTCAAATTGATGACAATCCTTTGCGATATTTAAAATGTTTAGCTCCAGTCAGAGCCAGAGTCATTGTGTGTCACCGGCTCGGCACTGATTGTGTTTATGTGGGTGCTCCAGTTTTCACCCACAGTCTAAAGACAAACACATCACACAGCACTCCGGTGGCCTGAGTTAGAGACACTGGAATCACAACATCCCTAATCAGAGTCTTGTATATTTCGCTTTTTCAAGTTTTGCACCAAGCAACTCCTGCCAAACTGGCTAACTCTGTTTCTGTGGCTTGGCCCAGTCACTAATGATACTGGTGTGGATTTAAAAAAGTGGCTGGGCTGTTCTCCAATTACAGAGGGAAGAAATTCAGCGAAATAAAATCCAAATTAATTCACTTTCCATCCACTGTTCTCTGGAGAATATTAGAAACAGGTTTATGAAGAAAATACAACTTTTTATATTATATATTATTTTACATTATCAGCTGCTATCCATCATCCAATGACTTGTTTGAGTGTCTTTGTTGACAACAGATGCCTGCTGCGTTTTCAAAGGACTCTGGTTGGACTCAATCAAAACCGTGAAATCTTCAGAGCTGCTTTGCGTGTCTTTCCTATTACACATGGTAAATTGTTAATGTAATTGTGTAGCTGCAACATGTAGCTGTCACATTTTAGCTGTCAAAAGTTTAATGTAAATCACAGCTGAACCTTCTGCATACACCTCAGTCCCTCAAGGGTCCGTCCATTGTTGTGTGAGTGAGGTGAGAGACACACGATATGCTCCTCTACATCCTCAGTGTCCTCACCCGTAATGTTCACATGTATAACATATTCATAACAATAAACATAATTCCTATGACAACTAGTCTGACAGAGCATAAATATGATGGTAACACAACAGTATAGAATTTACCTGGTCATATGTGGAGGTGACCTTCTGTTCTAAGCGACTCAAGATGGTCTCTATGTTTGATATGTGTCTGTTCAGGTCAGAGATCTAAAGAAAGACATAAGTTAGGGACACTACAGCTGATTGGTGGACACCAGATATGATGTAAAAAAAAAAAGAAAAGAAACATTAGCAGTATTTAGTATTGATGGACATAAATGAAGGAGCTCATGGAAAGTGAGTAAAGTGTAGATATAATTAAGTTGCTTTGTACAATACAAGTACTAGAGGACAATTTCACGGGTAATCAAGTATATAAAACTAAGTAACAACATTTCATATGATTTTAATTTCACTCACTGTGCAAAACAAAAGACAATATGTCAAATGAATTTGTTTTTCAGACACAGGTTGTTAGATAATGTCCGTGCTGCACTTTCACATGGTCTCATCGGAATCTGCGCTCTGAGTCAAATCTGATTCCACAACAAGGGAAAGGTTCTCCTCTGTCAAATGACCTGGATGAACAGCCTGAGAACTTTTGACTGAGGAAAGAAATAGAATAATTCTACTGGAAAAATAAATACTTAGCAATGCAGTGCTTTTTATTTTTTTAACTGGGGGTCCCTGAAGGCAGGACGAGTCATATTCAACTCAGGAAGTCATGGAGACAGAAATCTGATAAATCTGTGAAGTGTAAATGACGCTCTTCACTTGAATCGTGCTTCTCAGACACTCTATGAATCAACAAACCATATGTTGATTCTCACACTCAAAAATAATATTATTTATATTCATTCACCTCCTTTCTATGACTGACATATATATATATATTATTGTTTTTTTATTTGACTTGAGAGATTTCTGCATCTTTTTTAAACAAGCTCTTCCCTCTGGCTTCCGGACGGGAACTAGTTGAAAAAATACTTCAGATTTAAACCACATTTTCATTACAAAAAAATTAATATATAAGAAGAATCTTTGTTGTTTGTTTGTTTGTGTTGTTCGTGCGTTCTCGTGTCTGTCGAAAATATCTTGCAGGTATTAATATAAACTCTGTTCAACAGACTCATGCCCCTCATGAGTCTGCGCTCGTTGACTCATTCTGAAATCCTGTTCCACAAACATAATCAAATTGCCAACATCAGTTGACTTTCAGGGCAAATTGCCGGTCTGAGAATGTTTCTGAATCAGACGCAGCAGGAGCTCCGGTCTCGTGACTAATCTCGGAGCTGGAGGAAGTGTAACGTGTTTTCTTTGTTGTGTGACAGGCACGTGCCCGGGCTGTGTGTGTCTCTCATGTTTCCCCCGGTGTGTTGCCCGTCTGGGAGACAAATTTGCCGTGACATTGGATAGTGAGGCTGGAAATGAGTCGAGGTTTCAGATGGGTCTGATAACACCAGAGCTCAATCACATGCTGGGTTCAGATCCCTTATCGCTGGTGACTACAAAGAACTTCTCCTGATTCGGTTAATGGGATTTATTCCTCAGCAGGTGAACATTATCTTCTGTAGTGAGTCAGAATCGAGTCAAAGACGCATGAAGACAAGTGATTGCTGCTCCAAGTCAGTCGGACTAATGGTAAACACAATCTGTTTTTATCTGCTTCCCATGAAGGGACCAGTATCGGTTGTTGTGTTCCTTTCCAGGGACCGAGCCCAGTGCCAACACGTAAAAAGACACTGATGCAATGTGTGCAACCTTCCTCTGATCTCACAGCTGTCTCCCCTACATCACTCTGTGACATGTCAGCCTGCAGAGTGTGTGAGTGTGTCTGTCAGTGTGTGTGTGTGTTTGTGTCTGTCAGTGTGTGTGTGTGTGTGTGTGTGTGTGTGTGTTTGTGTGTGTGTGCTGTGCTCAGAAGGCCTGGAATGTCTGACGGAGAATCACTTCAGCAGAAAAGACACAATTAATTGACAGATCAGAACACATTTTGAGAATTAGGATTAGATTTGTGCCAATTTATCTGTCTTTCATAAAAACCCGTCCAGGGTGAGATTAAATGCATGTTTATGGTCTTATTGTACCTTTTATAGCTCATATAAATGAAGCTGATTGTTTCCAACACGCCATGTTGCAGTGAGCTCACAGCTAAACAACAAGGCCAAATATTCTCATTGTCTTCCATGCACAGACTATAGGCTTCTATCTTTAAACTGCATTCAATTTGAAACTACTTCAAGATGTTTGTCCCATACTACCAAGATAAAACAAAGCATTGGTTTCTGCAAACTGTGGCAAGAGCCTCCAACTTTTATTATCTATCGTTAAAAGCCACATGGGTAAAACATAAATCAGAGAAGTTGATTAATATCAGACAGAATATCTGAGCGCAGTGGGGTTGGATTACGTAAAGGAGGTCGAACATGTAAACGTTTATAATGTGTGGTATGCACGCACAATGTCAAACGAGGCCTTCTCTCAACCCAAAGCATTCTAACCCGATGGTTTTACAGCATAGAAACCATCCAATCTGGATTTAATTGAGTCCCACTGCAGCTGCAGAGTGACCTGGACGTAGTGAAGATTGAGAAACAATAACATGAAGCATGCTAGAGACCTGGGGCGGGGGGAGGGCTGAGTTCAAGCTCTCCTGGGACGTATGGCTGCAGGGGCCCAGGTGAGACTGGTAGAGCAGGTAGGGCCGGCACTGGTCCTCGTCCTCGTCCTCCTCCGAGTCGTCAGGGCCGGGCAGGTAGCTGCCGCTGCCCCGGGGGCCCCCCCCACTGCCACTACCACAGGAGGTGTGGCTGAGCCGGGAGACGGAGCGGGACGGGACGGTTCGACTCTCCGAGAACATCTGGTCATCTACGAGGGAAACAGCAGAGTGGTTAATTCATCTTCTCACACTCAGGTCAGGAGATGAGTCAAATCTGATGTTTGCAAAATGAAAAAGTCATTTTACTTTCAATAGCTTCAATTATTTGGTTGTTTTTTTTGTATTATGTTAACTATATCTTTCTAACTTATACTCTGTCATGGTTCTAAAACAGTACGAGCTCCTTTATCAGGGCTTTCTTGTGGACACGTTCCCGGGTCAGCACCTGCACGTTGCTGCTCCGACATCTGATGGAAAACCGAGGCCACGTGAGCTTCAGCGAGGTTCATCTCCCCCCCGTCGACATCCAGGACCAGGATGTCATGGGAACCCGGGGCCTGGGAGGGAGGATGAGGAGTGAAGAGAGAGAGAAAGGAGGAGGAAGGTTAGTGCTGCTCGGACAAACTGATACTAGAGGAGGGAGCAGTGAGTTTTCACTGGGGTTCTCACAAAGGTATGAAAATTAACTGCTGCTTTACATGAATTAACTACAAACCTTCATAAATTCATATAAGAGATGGGAAGAGAACCCTCAAAATATTGCACATGGTGACTGGGTTACAGAAAAGGAGGAACAATATTTCCGTCTCGTATAATTCAGGCATGCAGATTAGTTGTGTTTGGGGAAAAGCTGGTTGTGGTTAGTTGTCCAGCTTCTACCTGATTGGACCGTCCTCTTGACTCAGAGTAGTCACAGCCCAGTTGGAAATCAATGGGATCGACAGTTAGCCTCCGTTTGGACTTTTTTATCTTTTGACAGTGAAAGGAGACGACCACCACCGAAGAGGAGTTGAGGAAGAGGAGGAAACATGGAAAGGTACAAATGAAGAAGAGAAGATGGAGGTTAACAAGCACGACTCGTTAAGACTCCCACTGTGTCTCGTTAACAAACTTTCATTAATGCAAATAATTTCTTTTACAGAACATCACTCGAAGCATCACACACTCTCAGGCTTACTATGTTGAACATACAGAAATATATATATATATTGATTTGTACATGTATCTTGGCTCTTTTTGTAAAACATAAGGAAACTATCTAAACCTTTGTATGAAAATGTAATATCTAAGGTTTCAGACACTTTTTAATTGTTAGATCCATAGTCTTTATAAAAACACCTGGTTCTACTTTAGGTGACTAAACATATTAATATTCACATTTCTGGTTAATCTTGCACAAAGATTCAGTTTGCCATCTTTGTGTAGATTATGAAAAACTCCACTTTGCCCGAGAACACTCGAGCAAGGCACTGAATGGGAGCTCCGAACACTGCCCTGGCCTGAGCAGCAGCAGAAGGCAGTACTCTATTTAGAACAGTAGGTGGCACTGAGTGTAATCAGACAGGGTGGGGGGGATGCAGAGATGACTGACTGGCCTCTCTAGAGGTCTGTCATGTATGATGCAAATAAAACATTAGTTGTTTGTCACATTGAAAACCAGACGCAGCTCGTTCTCCACTCGACCGCCGCAGCAGGATAAACAAAGCTTTGCTCCCATATTACACAGATACTGTGGTACAAACAAAACCAGTCTGGGTTTTATGATGAATTCCAGTGGACTCACTGCCCTTTGTACTCTTTTTTTTTTTTTTTTAACGACAGCCTGGTATTTACCCACAATGCACGGCGGGTTAGGGCCAGTTCAACTGTTCTTGACCTTGGGTGTCACCAGCTGTCAAGGCATTCCAGATATTCTCGGGGGCTGGGTTCTATCATGTGGACAACCTGTGTGGGACCTGTCAGCGTGATGAAGATCAGTGCTGCCCACACTCGCTGGTTTCAGACACTCACTGGTTTCAGACACTCGCTGGTTTCAGACACTCACTGGTTTCAGACACTCACTGGTTTCAGACACTCACACGTGCAGAGCGCTGGTTTCAACTTGTCTCTGCTGCAGATGAGCTCCAACACATATTTTAATCAAAGAACAGTAAACATTTGTTTTGACAACACAAAGGAATCAGGTGTGTTTGTGCGTTCGTGTCTTTGTGTCAAAATCTTGCAATCAACAACTCATGATCTTGATTTGGTTCTTGTTTAATAATTCAAATCACTGGAATCCACAAACTTGCTGAAAAGTAATTATCCACAAAACAGCTGCAAAATTAAAAAAAAATTCACAAGTGCAACAAGAGAAGCTTGTGTACTGGTTCATCACCTCTAAGAGAAAGTGTGTAAGTAGAAAAGGAGTTGTCGTACCCTTTTGTAGTGTTGTGAGTCCGTGGCGTCCATACTGTGCTCCTCATATCCATCTGCTGGTGTAGAGCGACACACATGTTAGTGTTGAACCTTTTCACTAATGTTTCTCAATCCCTGAACGACAACATAGAGAGTATTTGATTAATGGACAACTGCTGAGTGAATGAATATGAATATATATATATAAAAGTATCACATCTTTCAGTTGTATTTACAGTGAGAAGCATGTAGTATTTCTTCCATCAGTCAGAAAGATAAAAAGGCATGAACATTATGTGTTGTCATTTGTCCTTCAGATCCATTTCATGAGTTAATAAAGAACTGTGAACCTTCACTGCATCACTCCTTTATCATTTCAGATTTCATAAAGTCTACGTGTCCGACATGAAGAGATTGTTTTCTATTTATCTGACAGAAATGTGCAGATGAATATCATATTATTAGAGCCAGCATCACCGACACTACCACAACCTCAAATGATAATCACATAATAATAGTAATGATTGCCATTTTCGTTTGTTATGCTCTTTGCTCAACCTGAATAAATCAATGGGCCACTGTGAATAAAAGCCAGATGAGCAGTGACTGTGCCAGTTTGACCAGAACTCTCTGATCTGCTCCAAAACCACTGCTCCCACAATCAGAGAACTTTCAAAATGGGTCATTCTGTAGTGTGGTGTCAATATTCAGTTTATAATGACTCAGTGTTGTTGTGAGTGAACGAGGCAGTGCACCACTTTGGAACTTTTTACACTCGTCCAGGACTAATCTGAGGAGGACCACACACAAACTGGATTAACCCTCTGGGAGTCAGAGGAACCACATGTGACTCCTGTTTGAGCTTCATTAAGAAAACCAGGCAGTATGTGGACAGTGCCCCCCCCCCCCTTCATTACCATTATTATCATTATTATTATTATTACTATCCAGATAAAGTGTGATGCACATGGAGCCTTCGTTTCCTGCTTTGTCAGCTTTTATCCCACAGTTTCCAAAAAAGTACTTGGTTCACATCCAGTTCATTGTTATGAATCCACTATGGTGAGCGCCTGGCTTTTCCTGTGTGTGTGTATATGTGTGTTTATATATACATATATACATACGCGAAAAACGGGCCAAACTGTTATGAGTAAAGGGGAAAGTATGTAAATATGGAGAGGTATGAAAGCCTCATACTCCACGAGACCAAGGAGAGAATCTACTTCTCCCTGAAAGAGCATAGAATTCGCCTTTAATTACTTGCAGCTATTAGCTCAGTAATTGATAATTAATCTCATCATGACTTTCTATGTAAAGTGATAACCAGAAGCAGGCGCAGCAGTAGCAGCATTACACGAAGCAGCCAGAGTTAAAGAAGCCAACAAACTGAGCTCAGCTCTTCTCTCTGTCCAGTGTGTGTGAACACAGACACATCAGCAGTGTTACATTTCTGCCTCTGCACAAAGATACTGCACACGAGGGATGACACCGTCCGAGCTGGGGGGGCCCGACGGACCACAGCACAACACACACACTGAGAAGACAGCCGCAGCAGTGATGTGTGTGTGTGTGTGTGTTTGTGGGGGGGGGGGGGGAGTGAGTGTACAGTCATGCGTGTTGAATTTAATCCAGGTGGTCACATGAATCTGTACATGTGTCGAGTTCCTGATTTGGAGAAAATGCATCTGTTCACATGCGTATTAAAACATCGCTCTGTGCTGGAGGAGCTGGACTCCACAACAGAACATGACAGATCAACGCTCTGCCCCCCCCCCCCCCCCCCCCCCCCTCCCTCAGTCTCCTCTCTTCTCCTCTCTAACGCCTCCAGTAGCCGGAGACCTGCAGAAGTGAATCGTTCAACTCCAGAGGCAGAATAGAAGCCATGTGACTGGAGGATCACGAGGCCTACTGGGCTAAGCCAGCCAACTAACTGTGTGCCCTCCCCAAACTCCTCCAGGGTGACTCAGCGTAAGCGGTACCAGGAGTCCCGGCTGCCTCCTCGTGGATTCAAAGATCTGAAGCTCTGATCTCACTTGGAGGCCTGTGTGGTACAATAATGCTGATGTGTGCTTCAGTGTGGAAGCAGACTTGCTTTCTGGGCTCTGGCTGCAGCCACAGGATATTTGCAGCTTGAGCCACTTCAAACACAGAGGATGGAACGTTTTTTAAATGAGGAATGTCATCGCGTCACTGCCTCGACATTTAAACACGAGGAGGAAACATAAACAGGCCTTATCACCGCATCGGTATCTCTGGTAATAACGTCTCCAGACACACAGCAGACAGTGTGTGCAGCTCAACCTCTGCAACCCACTGGTCAGTTAGGGACAGAGCTGACCGGACACTGCAGGAGCTGCTCTGAGCCGTTTCCAGGCCTGAGAAAGTGATAAAGGGAGAAAGTGAGAAAGTGGTCTGTGACCGCACTCGGCACAGCTGCTGTGACAAGTCTGAGCCCGGAAAATCAGGAAAGATGGAGGAGATTAGACCCCATGACAGCTTTGGCAGTCTGCTCACGACTGGCTTACAATCTGAAACAGAGGAAACGGGACTTTCTGGTGACTCAGTGTCACAAACATTAAAACGTTTCACGGACAGAACGGTGAGGAGTGAAAGAAAAACACAGACATGGAGGTGACGTCCCTGCCGAGCGTTTTAAGTAAGAAATAAGAGCAGTATTTTTTTTCTAGGACTGACAACAAGGTGGATTGTCAATGACAGAACTTTGTGGTCAGCACCTGAGTCCTGACCAATGAGATCCAGTCAGGAAGTGACAGAGTGTTGTCTAATCTCCAAAAAGTAACAGGTCATGTAATTGACTGTTGAAAGTCTACACATCTTCCTCCGCAGACTAAAAACTCATCTCGTCCAACTGCACCTTGGTTAAGAAGATGATGGTCCAATAACCATCATCAAAAAAATAAATAAATAAAGTTGAGTTGCACTTATTTGTTGCATTTTGTAGTTTGGCTTTTATTTAAACCTACGTGATTCTTCCTGCTCTGGGTTTGTTCCCTCACGGTTCTTGAACTTCTCACGGGGACGTTTGACTTGTTTGAGAACTGAGTGTGATTCCCTCCAGCTGATAGAAGCTCCACATGCAGTTACTGTACAATGTGCAGCTGCCGATTCTCCACCAAGCCTTTTCATTTAATGGGGATTTCACATCATAAGCTCAAGCAGATTTCCAGCAATGCTCTGCCACTGGAGCAGAACCCCCCCCCCCCTCAGGGCTTGTGAAAGGAGTGGAACAGATGGAAATTCGCCCTCTTCAAAGAAGCCCTGAACCGAGTCCTGACATTCTACCTCAGTTTGTAACCTTTGATTTTCTCTGCTTAACATTCACATTTACATTCCCTCATGACAGCTGTGCAGAGGAACCACAGGGTTTGAGTGGTGAGCAGTAATGGAGACGAATCTCTGTGCTGTCAGGCCGCCACCGCAGAATTAAACCATTTACTTATTGCATTCAGCTTTTCACAAGTGGATTAGAGATTAAAACATCCACTGAGAAGAGCAGGTTAAACAATAAAGAGAAAGTGAACCACAGAATCGAACCGCTCACCTCCATAGTCACTCTGAGAGCCACTGTGTTCCCCGTTCAGCCTCTTGAAGAGCGAGCGCATCACCTTGGCGCTGCCGAAGCGCTTAAAGCGGGTTCGGACGTTTTCATGGTACCACTCCAACGTGCCGATCTTCAGGACCCTGGACACAGTGGGATCATGAAGGAGAGGCTACAGATAAATGTATACACAGAACCAGGTTGATTAAAAAATATACCAACATCCCTCCAATCTAGAAATCAAGGCTTTTTGTCAAAGCAGGTAAAAGGCAAGTTGTCCACAGGGCAGTTCTATGCTCATTGTTAGTTCTCTGCAGCTTGTGTATGTTAATGTTCATATGTTTACATGTCAATGGTTTCCCTCTGATTGAATTTTTTAAAGTCCAATTACCAAAAACTTTGATTGTGTGACTTCAAAGTATTTTAATATCATACTGACTAACATCCAAACTCAGCAGCTTCTGTGTGTTAATGAACAATAACAGTGGATCCATAATAGCCAAATAGAACAAGTTTATATTTATTTAAAATAAGATTTACAGTAAAAATCGTACAGGGAGGTGAAGACCTGGTGGATTTCAGAAAAGTGCTATAATTGTATATTCCTCATATAAAAGTGAGAGAAAACCTGTTTACATCTTTAAAATAAATCCCATTCGCATTCTTCAGTTTCATTTTACTAAATGTCTCAGCAGCTCAGCAGAATGAACCTCAGTTATAATTTAAATAAATCACAAGTTAATTCCAATTGAATAGAAGAAGTGCTGCTCATTGTGGGAACTGTTGGGTTTGCCCATCATTTTTAAGGTCTTGACCTTCTATGTAAAGTACCTTGAAATAATGAATATAATTATTTTGGATGTAAGAATTACATGAGAAGGTTTCACATGTTTAATGTGTGCTTTCCTACCTGGCCATGTGACAGGGGTCACACACTGAGCCCTGCTCCTTCTTGTTGTAGCGGCTGCAGGACTTGCAGATGTAATGGTGGCAGTCCAGACACTGACGTCTGCTGTTGACCAGGAACTTGAAGGGCTGGAGACACCGAATGCAGTAGGACTCAGTCAGACTGGTCTGGTTCCCTAACAGCTCCGATTTGGTGTCTTCCTTCTCAATCTTGGTCTTCAGGTCCCTGAAGACAAAGAGGGAAGTCATGGTTAATTTCTCTTCAGAGAGCATTCTCAAATTTGCAATATTGTGATAACATAGGTCCCAAAACATGCCATTGTGTATTGTATTAACACATTTTTAAAGAAAATAATACATATGTTCAAAAACACGCATGTTTCTGGAGGGACAATAACTTTAATATATCTTTGAGTCCTAAGTTAACATCTTGTTGTTAACATGCATTATTAAAAATGCAAAAGAAGAGATATTTTCATTCAGAGATTATCAGAGACATGTGGCTTATATCGACTTATACTTTATTCGTACTCTGCCATCATTCCTGCACAAAGACCTAAATGTTGAACTGTGGAGCTCGTGTGTGTAGACTCCTGTCTTATTACACACTGTATGTTTCTACAGCTACAACAACAATATTTATGAGTCCAAATCTGACACTTGTACGATGGCTGTCATGGACGACATCACATAAACATTATGTCTTCTTGTTTTATGGAAAAGCAAGAAGGGGAACTGAATACTGCAGGAAACATTAAGAAGGAGAAACAAATCGATGGATATAGATGAGATATGTGTCCGTTCTATTGATTTCTCTCGTGAAAATATGAAGGATTTAATGTCGTCTTTCGTTATTTTGTATTTATCAAATATCTACTCTCTGTGAATAGCACTTCTTCTAGATTTACAATACATCTATCTGTAAGTTTCACCAGTATAGGATGCACATGAATGTACAAGTGAACAAGGTGTGATGTTATCCTGTATCACTTCATAAATCTGTATGTGAAAATTATACACCATATTAGCAGTGGAGGGGGACGGATGATCTCATCTGTGTCTGTCCCTGTGATAGGCTGGTGACCTGAGTGTACCCTGTCCTATGTCAGCTTGGATTGGCTCCACTCATCCTTTGAGGGTGGGTGGGTTGGGGGGGGTACAACCCTCAAAGGATAAGTGCTACAGTCATTTCCAGTAATTACACAGAAATTAGCCATCTCAGTCTTTAATCTGTTCCCATCGATAAACAGTAAATGAAAACTCTCTTTCCACTTGGCAAACTCTGAAAGTGAGTTAGTTGGAAAGTTCAGCTCATAATTTATACCTGCACGATGCAATAAGTGCACCAAAAAACTAAATTACCACTTAACAGCTTTAAGACGTGAAGCTTGATCCTTCTCAAGCGAACACGTCTTCCTCCTCCTCCTCCTCCTCCTCCTCCTCCTCCTCTTTTATCCAGCAAACTCTAAAGCAGACTTGTGCTGATGGTCAAACAAGCCTCAGCTCAACCAGATGCTGACAGTGCTGGAATCACGCGTGGGTGGAGCTTTGAAAAACGCTTATTCAGGAAGAGAGAATGTTTGGTTTATTAGAGCTTCTTCAGAACCGCATGCTTTTTGATTGACAGCCCAGATCATTGGATAAATGTCGGGGAGGGCTGTCCCCGATACTGGTTGGGATGGAGGGGGAGGGGCCAAGTGGTCGGGCTGTACAGTCCTGGAAAATGATTTTTTTCAGACCCACACTTCAAGAGGGCTGTGAGAATTTCCCAGAATGCCTTGCGAATCAGTGGCACCTGGGAGAGACACCCACAAATCTAATATTTGTCTCCATAAATACAGATTTCGAAATTATGAAAATAATTGTAATATGTTAGTTTAACATCGTTTCAAAGTATTATGGTATTTTTTTTAAAACAACCTTAAAAGAATTGCATAATAATACTATATTTTGAAATTATAATAATGCAGAACATCTAAGCTTTTCAATTTTAAGTGTCATTGCTTCACTTGCATTAGCATAGATGTTATTAGGATGTTCTAGGTTTGTCACTTTAGTAACTGCAAGAAATACCATCGGTTTATTTAAGATCTGTCATTACAATGAAATCTGTTTAGTCAGAATCCTCAGATCCATATGTACTTGAGCAGAAGCAGGTAGTGCAGCAGATTAGCTTATCTGGAAAAGCTCTGGAATCCGGGTGTGGCTGCTTGACGTGCACTTTGTTCCTTTGCTCTTCAGAGTGACTGAGTGTTCCCAGACATCGTGATTCTCTCCATGTCTCCACAATATAATCATTTTGCAATATTGTAAGTTAACTCCCGTATTAGTAAATCAAATCTTTTACAAAGCACAAGAAAAATCGATCTCTGAGAATCTAACTTCTGTTCTAACAGAAAGTCTAAATCATCACCGAGGTCAGTTGTTTTTTATTTTGTGGTCCGACATATGTGGCGTTTAGCTTTTGAGAGTTTTATACGTGAGCCACATGGAGATCTGTATCTATTCATAGGCTCCAGAGGCGTCGCTGGAAAACACGAGTTGCCTGTTCGGGACAACAACAGCTCATTTGGATGGAGAGCAAACGGCTGAAGAAGAACCTTGGCAGGGGCCGTGGACTAAGTGACTGGTATTTAGGGACAGTGCCTGTCCTTGTGTTTGTGAAAAAGAGCTTCGTAGCTATCTGCATGACTCAGTGGAAGGACCACGTCTTCAGTCAGCTGCTTGACCAACGGTAGAGTGAGTTGTGGATAAAACTGCATGTATGGAAAAAGAATAAAAACAAAATAAAACAAACGTCTGACTCGCTCCATTTGCTGCCTTGTAGAGAAAAGCACATGCACAGCAGCACGCGCACGGTGAAGCCTTTTCAACGAGGAAGATTCAGCTCGAAATAAGAGCAGGAAATCAAAATGATATGAAAAAGTGCCTCAGGGTCTGGAACACTTTCAAGTGGCTCAGATTAGAATCACAGAAATACTGAGAAGTCCCTGGAGATCAAAGTAGCAAAGAAGCAGAAAATCAATTTGTCTTTGATAAGAAATCTTGAAACGATTCGTACAGTTTGAGAAGCGTTTTGCCAGCGACTCAATAAAAGATTTGCTTCTAAGATGCAATGTTTTTTTCTGACTTCCTGTTTTACCAAATAAAGGTTGATTCTCGTCCTGGCTCGGCGTCAGGTGACCTTTGAGGTGAAGCCTTTCCAGGAGCTGTGATCTCATCTTCTTTATGCCTCAGGGCCCTTTAACAAGTGGCTTTGTACTTTTTATCATTTCATTAATTAATAAAAACATTGTATATGAATGATAAGAGGTCATCCCACTCTGCAGGATAATGATCCTCGTCCCTCAGCTTCAGATCTAAACCCTTCATCACTCAATGCCACCGAGGAGACACGAGCACATCAACAAATCATCTGACAGATCAACAGAGTCAGGCCATCCTTCAAAAATACATGACAGTAACATGTGCACATTTTTACTAAATTTAAATAAACAACTTGCTTGATCCTCCAAACAGCTCAATAACCAACAGCAGATAATCAATTATGTTGCATCACAGGCATCGGAGACAGGACATGTGATTCCCGGCTCAGCAGAGAAATAATGGTTTAATAACTGTTTTTATACAACTGTGTTTTTCCAGTGGTGTCCTCTGTATGGATGATGATTTTAATATTTTTAAAGTAGTCATACATTGTTATTACAAGTGAAATATTCCTGAGCAGCATCACATTCTGCTGCTCAGTGTAAAGGACTCCGGGGGTTTTACTGTGTCGGTCTGTTGTGACCAGAAGCTGATGGGTTGCTATTAGCTCAATTCTGCAAACTTAATTAGCTATTTTTGTGTATTGTTATTTTGTTATGTTACTATGAGGATTCATCTCCATTGTGCTTTCAGCCACGATCAGCGGGGTAATCATAACCCTGAGGTTGTTGGGGGCCCAGCCACAGTCCCACATGGGCCAGTCATATCTGAACACTGCCTGACATCAGCCTCAGAAAAGTTTTATATTCATAACTTGCCCGAGTCGGTCCTCCTCCTTCTTCCGCAGGTCGAAGTCTCGCTGGACGACGTCCCACACGTGTTTGGCCTCCTCGTCCGTGAGCCTGGAAAGATCCAGCTTCTTCCCGGTGGTGGTGGTGCCAAGCATGATGAAGAGTGGCTGGTGCTGGGCTGTGATGGAGTAATAAAGAAAATGTATATTTAAACATCAACAGTGTCAATAAATGCATAACATGAGAAGGATTTATAAACAATGAACTATTTCAAAAGTTAGTTGCAGTGGCAGTGCAGAGAAATCCTTCAAAACCAGGTCACCTGCATTCTGTTGCCAAATTCTACCATTTCTATTCAACCTTATGTGATGTGTCACTTTAACACCTGTGTGAAACCAGTTGGTCAGGGACGGCATGATCACGGTGCACATTCCTGAGCCATTATCGAGGCTGGACATCGATTATTCATGTGAAAGTAGAACGTGAAGATCTCTGAAGTCCCACTGACAGAGCTGCTTCTCTTTCCATATTTAATTATGTTTAAAAGAAAAGTTTTTAAAGTCTATTCTCACTGAAAACCTTTCCTATCTAATGTGACTTCACCCGGAGAAGAGACACAATCATCTCAGGTTGTCGTGCAAAAGCAAATTCACAGCTTCGGTAGTTTGGGTGGGAATCTCCTGACAGAAGCCGAGATGCATCTTGGGACTTGAACTGAAAGTCGACCCTGGAACTGTCACCGTGAGCAGCTTGAGATGTGACCAGTGCTCGAGTTTCTGAAGTGATTGAATCCCAGAACACGCCACCATCACGTTCTCATGTAAAACCTGAATGAAAGGAGCCTGGACGGGAGAGAGAGTCCTGCAGGGAAGGAATACACCATCCCTGACTCACGATAATTATTTCTGCTGGATCAGTAATAAAACCTGCAGACTCGCTAATATAACTGGCTGCTTAACTCCGCCTCCCTCCCAGCACTGGGAACTGGGTTTCTGCTCATTCTCATGGTTGACATGATGCCAGCCATGTTGCTAGTGCTGTAGCAGCCAGAGAGAAACATCTGTGATTCATCGTCTGCTTGACAATCTCAACAGGAACTGGTTTTCTGACGGTGGTCTGGTGAACGTCACTGCTTCCTGTCACGATCCGTGAGCTGATGAAACACACGGATCCGGTCTATGAGACTTTATGTTCTGTTCTCTTACAGGTTCGTCCAGGTTCACACAAGGTGGACGACTTGGTGATGTTTCAGCTGATCTTCTCTGTTGAGGAAACAGATCCCTTGGACAGTGTCTTGTATTAATCATATTTAGGAGAAGTTTAAAAAACAGTTCACAACTGTTTGAAGTGAACTGCTGCTCAATGGCGTGCAGGCAAGATTGTGGCTGACCCCTCCCACCCGGGTCACAAACTCTTTGAGGTTCTTCCCTCGGGCAGGAGGCTGCGGTCCATCAGGACCAGAACCTCCCGCCACAAGACCAGCTTCTTCCTTGCTGCAGTCGGCCTTATCAACAAGACCCGGCACCCCCCCACCTGACTCTGACTTTTATTCCGCCCCCTCATCTCAAGGATGTGTTAAATCAACACATTAGATTATATTATATTATACTGCATTACATTGCATATTGCAATCTGACACTGTTGCATTTTGCATTTCACTTTTTACTTCACTTTTTGTATCTTTTATATAATTTGTATTTAGATTTAGATGTTTATGTCTAAATAAATGTTACTTTGTATAAATATTAGAAAAAGTGAGTAAATAAGAAGTAAATAGTGAGTAAATATATATTGGTTTTTTTATTGCTTTTCTTATGTGTTTTGTATTTGTTGTGTTTTTATGTTTCTACGTTCATTGTATGCACCAATTACCAGAGCAAATTCCTGGTAGGTGTAAACCTACTTGGCAATAAATACTTTCTGATTCTGATTCTGATTCTGATGAACTCGTCTAATTCTGCCATTTCATGCTAAAGCTTCTTAAGATGTGCCTTTGAACTAAGCAGTTGCTACTTCGCATTGTGTTATATTATTGTTGTGCAGTTCTCTATGTATCCGTGTCGTATCCGTCTCTATTAAATAAACCATCCAACCAGTCCCTTTGCTGGGGGATGTTTTTACAAGATAAAGCCTCCGCAAATATTTCACATGATGGAGTTTCATAATGCATCAGGGGATCTGGTAAGTTCACTCAAGCTGACAGAGCGAGACACACACACACACACACACACACACACACACACACACACACACACACACACACACGAGGGAGGAGTGAAGGAATGTTCAGGGACATCACATAATGATAATCAGGTGATTGAGCAGCCTAATCCAATTTCTGCTAATGCAACTGGGCAGTGATGGTAAAAACAAGCAGGCGACTTGCACAGAGACACAATTCTAACTGGGAGAAACTTAGTAGAATATTAACTCTTCCACCATTATATTCTTACACTTGAGCAGCCAAGCCCTGCACACAGGCTCTGTGTGTGTTTGCTCAGCGGGTGTGGTAACGTACTGTTGGATTAAGAGAACATTAAGAAAACAGATTAAAATTCCACTATCGTATTTATTGCAGCTTTTTAATTCTTCAAACTTTTGTCCAGTAAAAAGCTTTAAGGTCTAAAGGATTTTCAGCATTAACTTAGAACCTTGATGCACTCAACTCGACAGGTGCACATTTAAAAAGGCTCCTTGTGTTTGCAGAAGGAAGGTTGTGTTTGATTTCAGGTGCGGAGACACACAAACCTGGAACAGAAAAATCACTCCTTTACGTTGAATTTAAAATCTTTACATTGACTTTTCATTGTTTCAAACTCGGCTCAAAAGGATTTACGAGAGATGAGAACAGCTCCGTGGAATCAGACGACCTCCAGATTCTCTAAATCTTTGTTGACACTAAAATGAAATTATTGTGTGAACGCCTCTGGGTCCCAGATAGAGACTCTAAAATAATTTATCAAATGTATCTCTGAATCGAAACGTGTCTTACCTTGCTGCGGACTGAGTGGCCCTCTGGCTGTGAGTCCTCTGAAGGCACAGCCGGCTGACTGGAGGGCAAACCCAGGAGCAGACAGAAGTGCTAATCACATGTCGAGTTAACCAGGAGGACGAACCTCCTCTCCGCCTTCACAGGGTCAGGCTGGGTGCTCTGCCCCCTCTGGCCTCATTCCCGGCACTTTGATCTCATTGTTACGCGTTCGATTCTTCACAGTTATGTCAGGAGAAGTTTGCAAGGAATTATTTTTGTTTGCTTGCCCAGTATCTGGATGTTGGGTTTGCTGGTCACATGTCAGGGATGTGACTGGAGGTGGTGAAGCGTATCCTCAACACTAAGTGACCAGCAGCTTCTCTTTAATACCTCATATCCTGGATTTAAGTCTTTTGTGGAAAACTCTGAGCTGCATGAAGTTAACTTTTGTCACTGTGTCAATACGTGATGCAGTGTTTGGTTTTAAAGGCACTTGGTCGTTAAGGATACTTAAGAGACAGAATATAAGTGTAAGACCTATTTGTCCAGTGGGCGGGTCAACCTTCCTTTATTAGAGAGGAAACAAGAGCCTGAAGCCAAACATTTACAACTGGGATTAACACTGGGAGGGAATACGTTTCCATATCACGACAGCTCACCTCATGTGAACACAGGGTTGGGAGGAGTGAGAGAAGACAGGGAACTCCCGATCCAGGACGTGAACTCAAACTCAGAATCCAAATAAACAGACAAATCTAAATGGTGAAGTCACAACTTCAACATAAATGTGAATTTATTTATCTCATTTTCATAAACACAACAATTTCCCCTCGTTTCCAATCTTCGTCAGAGGCCGATTCGATCAGGTGACCGTCCAGTTCTCTTGTTTGCTCCTCCAGCATCAGGCCCGGTCGGCCTCCGCTGGAGTAAACACATGAATCTGACTCTGGAAGAAGTTTCCTACAATTCAGACTGAACCTGGATAGTTTGGGAATTAAAATAGCTTTTAATTTAATAAAATAACATATTTGCAAAATGGATCAAACCTTGTTTCCCTCTCCTCTATTTTATAACCATGACTGTGACATCCCTTTAAATACTTTCTGTCATGTATGTGGATGATTGTAAAGTCTGTGGATTTGGCCAACACGTGTAATATGCAGTAGGTTTGACAAAATCCAGACTTTCTCGACTAAATACCATCTTTACACATCTGGTTTGTGCACTTATAATAACTTTAATACATTTTAAGATACATAAAGATGGTTGGTCAGGATGTACAAAACCAGATGAGAGAAAAACCTAATAAAACTTCAAGAGCCTCACACAGAGAATAACAAACACATTAACACAAACTAAGGTTTGGCTTCAGCACATTCAGTTCCTGCCTGTTTTATCTTGGATGCCACCCAGTGCAAACAAGTTAGTGTGTAAATCCGGCATGAGATCGACTGGTTTGCTCGTTTGACTTAAGAAAAACAAGAAGAGCCTTAAAGGTAACTTGTATCACAGAGAGTCAGTAAACACACAATCCTGTTCTAAAGTGTTTACTTTCAATTAAATAAATCCCTAAATGCCATTGAGTGTGTTTGAATTCTGAATAAATAAAGCTCAGGGTTGAAATGATCCTTTTCATTGTGAAGGTTTGGCATCGTATCCGGTTTGTTCAATCCCATAATAACAATAATCTACCAAATTTAAGTGCATACAGTAAATTAGACTGTAAATAATCTGGTATCCGTGATGTAGCTCCATCTTCTATTCAGTCCTTAGGTAGAGAAGGTCAGGGAGTGGGTGGGCTTCTAGTATGATTATGTATTTCTTTAAATAAAAGTACTCAAAGAAAAGCCCAAACTCGACTGTGTGAAGCTGTGCATTTGCTGGTACTGAAAATATTTCACAACAAAAACTTTGTCAAAACAAATGAATGGATTCACTCAACAGAAACACACATAAGGCGAGTACCTTAATTTTAAAACAGGTACACAAAGGGTAGTTATTTTTGTGACATGTTCAAAAGTTATGGTAAACGGTCTGTATTTATATGTAGAGAGATCTTGGCCCAGTCTGTTGTCCTTCCCAGTCTCTCCAGCCTGTACAGGTGAGGCCTGGTGGATTCGTCTGCCTGCCAGTAGAAGAGGCTCATCGGGGGGGATCATCCTGAGCAGCCGCCTGAGGAGAGAGAGAGAGAGAGAGAGAGAGAGAGAGAGAGGGGCGGTGCCGTTAGTTCCGAGGAGAGACGAGTTGCAGAGTGAGTCTTAATGTGCAAGTGGAGGGTGGTGCAAAACCTCCCCCTATTGGTGTACTGGTTGCACTGAACTGAACTCTCACACACACACACACACACACACACACACACACACACACACACACACACACACACACACACAGACACACAGACACACACACACACACACACACACACACACACAGAGTAAACCACCGTCCTACTGTCCTATTTTATATATGAATTCCTGAAAGGCTTTTGGTTTGGTCATAAATGTGCCTGTGTTTAAGATCCAGCATCGCCTGGGGGGTGTGGACTGGTTTCTTCTGTTTAATGGCAGCACTGTTGTGGCCACTGGTTGTTCTTCTTTTTGGAATCACTGCATCTCAGTGAAAAGTGTAGTAACCGAGTGAGAATTGCAGCAGAGATTGAAATGTTGTATTCAAAGGTTCTTTGTGTGTTTTTTTCTAATGGGCATTGTGGTGCCAGCAGTTTTATAGGAATCCCCCACTTAAAAACTTTACAAGCTTTCTACTGGAAAAGTTTCCCCTCACTCGTCCAGCTGGACACTGGTGGCTGCCAATGCATATTCATCTAATGTGAAAGTGACAAAGACTCATTATGGAAGGAGTTCCAGTGCTGCAACAAACATGGTTTATACAGATTGTCTGAAACTATAGAGGAAATATGAATATAAATCCATCTCCCTCTTGTTCTTTATTGTGTGGAAGTTTGGGTTCATTGTTCTGAGTGAGAGAGAGAAATATAAAGATAATGCAGCAAGATAATGAGCCATGTGATGTTCATACACATAATTTCAGTTACCCACAAACAAATTAACGACTTCATTTCATACAATATACTCGTTATTTGTTATGTTATTTATCTGTTCATTGGAAATACTTTAGATCTATTTGTAGTGCACACATTTTGGCTATTCAAAATGGGTATATAAAATCAACTATTATATACAGACCAACAACAATATTTACTTTCTTGATTTTGTTCAATTAACTGAGATTATTTCTGTTCCTTTAACCCTGTACATGATTAAAACTTCATTAAAAAGCCCTTCTGATGATAAAATCCCTTTAGCCATCTTCCAGTGGCTCTTATTTTGAAAAGCAGCAACAACAACCAGCAACATCACAAAGATTCACCTTAAGCTGCTGGGAATAACTCAGCGTTGTGTTAGAAATGATGGCGTGTAAGATACTGCAACATCGAATAGAAACATCTTTGAAAGACTCCTTCTCCTTCTATCAGTGGTAGTCCTGAGGGTCCAGCGTTCCCACCAACGCCTCCTTCAACAACACTGGGTTACTGGGGGCAGCAGCTGGGAGCATCATCATGTTCTTTCCGAGTTCTCCGGCCAAATAATCTCAGAGATATTTCTCCTGCTGAATCATGAACAAAAGCAAGTCGCACGAACTGAGGAAGTGCAAAATGTCTTGGAATGAATTTTGCCACAACTGCAGAGAAAAGACAATTCCAAGACTTGGTGATATCGGAATAAAATTAAATAAAAAAGGATGTGCACAGTTTATTGCAACTTCACTCTTCAGAGAGAAACTTATGATGGTTTCAATTATTTCACCCCAACAGTTTCCACATCTCTCTTTTCACTGTAGAACTGATGAATGACCTCAAATATATGGTTAAAATAATCTGGTTAAACCATGACTGCATCATTCCAGTGTCACTGAGTTGAGAGATCTTTTACCCAAACAGAGCAACAGTGAGTATGAGGTTGATAACTCAGAAGCTGCGACCAATAATAAAGTAGAATTATCCTCTAACATGGGACAGAAGGCCTGAGACCTAATAAATCAGTTGTGTTGCAGGATCACTGAGAAAAGTCTTAATTATAGAGGAAATTGAGTTTTACCAGATGTAAAAGTGAAATCACATCATTATATTTGGCAGCCACAGCTGCTGTCAGTGCTGATATTCATCATAAGAGCTGCAATGATTTCCTCTGTCAGGACTCTGGAGTCCAGGTCTCCTGATCTGAGACCTGTTCAGTAAGATGTGTTGGTCCTGCTCACTCGACAGACTCTGAAGATTCACGTGAAATAAATGATTTTAATATGAACAAATTGCTTCTGCAGTGACACGCTGATAAGCAGCACAATTAGCACAAAGCATTATGATTCAGAATCAGAATCAGAATCAGGTTTAAATGGCCAAGTAAGTTTTACAAACAAGGAATTTGACATGGTGAAGCGGCTCTCAATGTTTTTACACACATAACAACACACAACAAAACAAACAATGCGATGGTCTAAGAAAAAGAAAGAAATGAAGTGCAGGGATAAATATTGAATGGTATGAGTATTGCAGTTGTACAGTGAGGGTGAAATAAATTACATAATTAAATATAATTACAATATAATATAACTTCGGGAGTAACTGTACAGTGGTTATTATAAAGAACCAGGGTTATTGCACAGTGCCACGGTGGATTGGCTGTTCAGGAGTGAGAGGGCGTGGGGGAAGAAACTGTTTTTGTGTCTGGAGGTTTTGGTGAATAAGATGAATCACTGTACCTGATGTCAATACAACTTCCTGAAGTAACAGGAAGTTGTATTAATACAGTGTGTAACGAGTGTAATGGCAGAATCGCTGCTGTAATGCAGAACTCCACCAAGTGGTGTTAGCTGCCGTGTTGAAGTGAGGGGAGTTCCTCTGCCGTTACGTAACAGCTGCTCCCCCCCCCCCCCCCCGCCTCCCTGCCACATGGTTCAGGTTTTTATGATTACATGCTGCAGCCTGGACCTTCTATCAGCGAGTGAGGGGGGGGGGGGCTCTATTTCATGTTTTTGCTGAAAACTTAGTCCAATGTCACTTTGCTGGTTCTGTATTCATGTGGCCGCGGCTTCAGTTTGATTTACGGTGAGTCATAATTTGAGCCCCCCCCCCCCCCTCCTCCTCCCCTCTTCTACACAGTGTTTAGCACAGTGTCAGCGCCATTTGTGACATGAAGAAAGACGGAAGAAAACAAAAGTCAAAGGCCGGAACGGGCATGAATTATTCCCAGATGTAAACCGAGCCGAGGAAATTGAATCCAAATCATGTAAATTATAACTTCTCCAGGTTGAACACCCGTCGTGGAGCCGGAGAGGAAAAGGTAACGGCACAATGACTCAGCCCTGAAAAGATGTGTACGACTCAAAGGCCTTTTCAGATCGAGAGGCCGAGTGCGACCGCGTTTCCATCCCGACTCCGGCTGAAATGTATTTTCATTCATCAACATGTACAGTATGCAAGTTCCTATACTCACCATGGCTACGGGATACACACCATTAATGGATTCCAGCTGCTAATTAGAGACACCCGTCGAGAGTTCAATGGTGGGTATTGTTCAGCTGGATGGGTGAGTCAGAGAGGCACTGGGAGCGGGGGGGCTGTGCGGCTGCACTTGGCAGGGTCGGGGGGGGGGAGATGTGATACAGCAGAAGCAAGTTACAGCAGCAGTTAAGTGCTGGAAAGACGTCGAGGCCATGGCTCGTTTTCTTGTGGGGATTTGTTGGAGCCAAAGAAAGTACAGCTCAGACATTTCCAGAAAGTTTGAATAAAAAAAAAAACAAGGTTACATTTTCCCTGTTGACAAATATTCTCTCGGTAAAGTGCTGATAACACAAAAACCTTCCAAGCATCAGTCGTGCATGAAATTCACAAAACTCCAGTACCTGGTCCCAGTTCAGAGGTTTCTACCTCCCAGTAGGATTGTGGGAGTGGGAGTGTGCGGCTGTGGGAGGAAGGTTCGGTCAGTGTAGGACGAGCTGCAACAAGGGCCTGAGGTTTACTGTGGGAAAACAAAGAGAGGGAATATTCCAGAATGATTTTCCAAACCCAAAATGGATGTGGAAATATGTGTGCATCATGTGACTGCTCCTGTCAGAGAGCGGTTTGTTAGATAAATAGAGCGGAGCCATGTGAACGCGACTCAAGCAGAAATAATTGAGTAATGAAACTTGGACTGACATGAGTCAGATTTAGTATGTTGCATTTCCTGTGGGACCAGTGATCATCTCAAGTCCAAACTTAATGTCCAAACAAGAGACACGTCAGACCTAAATCTTATATAGGAACAGTATGAACAGAATTTATGGAAATAATACACTTTCTCTGGTGATTTAGATGAATGTTAAATCCACATACACACAGAGAGTCAGTCAGACGTAAGTGGAATTAGCAGGTAGAGATAAGTTATTTGAATAATAATAATGTGACCATTTTAACAATGTGAGTGGCTCTAGGAGGCTCTAGAAATCAAAACCTCAATCAGCTGCTCACACTGAAATACTGGATGGCCAATAATCAGACTTCCCTCATCAGTGATAATTTAATGAGTTAATCATGTTGATAATATCCTTGTCACCTGTCTCAAGATAAAGCCTTTGGATTAATTGCTTAATTGGATTAATCAACACGTCCTTCACAGAGCTGCTAGCAAGATTAAAACACGACTACAAACTGGTTAGCCAAATCCCAGTGAAGCTGGTGAGTTGAGGATGATGACAAGAGGGAAGAGTTTCTCATTTCAAAGGCTGAATGCAGCTTGTGTTTATATGATCAATGTTATCGATCAGATACCTTCCTGTACTTGGATCATTCCACTTTATTATTTTTCTCTGTTGATTATAATTTGTAATATTGCAGAATACACTCAAACAAATTGTTTTAATGCATCTGGAGACTCAGATAAAAACATATATATATATTTTTCTTTCAAGTTTTTACATCTTCAGTGTTTTGCAGCGGCTGCACTGAGGATCCCAGTTTGAAAGTGCAGGGCCACATCAGTGGGATGTCCACCGAACTGGATCATTTGGACTGTTTGGTGTGATTCCAGAATATCAGTGTTGAGTCCGAGGTAGTGAGAGAAATCAAAGGAAACGGTATCAGGTCTGCAGCTGTGCTCCTCACGTGTGCAGCGCATTCACATGTTGTGACTCCTCGTGGGCCTGAGACACTTTTTATGTATTTATTTTTGTGTCCTCACTTCAAGTTGTTGGTCTGTCTGCTTTCATGTCACATTGACTTGAAACTGTAAAAAATAACAGGTTTAGGAAAAATCAAGACCATCACTAGTTGAGACTCGTACCATATACTTACATTATATAGAATTTCCCTTATACAATTTATAAAGAATTCTAGATTCGGATATTTAAGTTCTCAATAGACGAGTTTCCTTTTATCATGCTTTTTTTTTAGCTGAAAACAAATCTGTGATTCATTCAGTTTGTTAACGATTTGCATCTCAGTGCAGATAACAAATATTTAATGTTATTTTTAGACACTGAACAAAATCCCAGACATTTACTCACCATGATCTTCCACGTTGTTCCAATCACTGTTTCCATGGTTTATTTCACAAACAAAACAGCATATGGTTTAATAAGAGACATTAAGTGGGAACCTGGACTGTGACTCTTTCACTCCCTCCTCCCACCTGAGGAATGACTCCATGTTTCAGTGTCTGCCCATAATTTCCTCAGATGATGAAATGACGAGCTTTGTAGTTGAAGCTGGTAAAGGAAGAATTTGGGAAAGCCTCATGCTCGTCTGCCTCACCCTGATGGTCGCTGCTGATCTGAAGTTACACACGTTGTGTTGAAGCCGTGCAGCTCGTGCAGGAGATCAGATTAAACAGAAGAGTGAATCTGCAGCAGACACAGCAGAAGGTCTCCTGGTGGAGTGAGGGGTTCGTCCCTGCAGAGGAAACAATCTGTGGAAACTGTTCTTTGCCTTTTTTCTGCACAACTTGTCTCTTGGCAACGTGTGGGCTCACAAACACACAGACACACACACACACACACACACACACACACACACATACTTTTTATAAATATTTGGTTTCAAAGAGATGAAAGTATGCTAGAAAGAGATTTACCTCTTTAGATAGCGAGTATTCAGAGCTTCAGTTTAGACCGTCTGGTCAAAGTGACCTCACTTGACAAAAATGTTGTTTTAACAGTCGGCAACACAACCTGGTTTACAGGAGGTTAATCACACACATGCACATCACATTGCACTCTATCTTAGTGAGGACACTCATTGTAATAAAAAACAGCCCCTTCCCCTAAAACTCAACCTCAATTACAAGCCTAACAATTAAATGTCACACACAAACACACACACACACACACACGCACACACACACCCACACACATGAAAAGATGCATGTGGCAGGAGATTCAGTTTCTGTTCCCTCACTCAGGAAATGCTCCAAATCCCAACTCAGCGTCATCTGTAAACAGTTCAATTTAACACCTGAGCATGCGTGCAAACACACACACACACACACACACACACAGACACACACACACATAAACACACACAGGTGCAAGTCAGCAACATCTGTGGGTTTTAAGATCGGTCCACATTTACTGCCTAATGGAGAAAGCAGTAAGTAAGAACACAGCTTGGGTCATTTTTACACGAGAACATTGCAGGATACAGTTTCTACAGAGTTTAATTAAAAATAAAATAACAAGAAAAACAAAATACAAACTATAAAATAAGGATGTTTCTGTAGTTTTCTTCTTTACAAAAACCACACCCAAATGTAACAAATAAATAAAATGCAAAAAACACACCAAATCTTCAATACAGGTTATATATTAGCATAAAAGAGAAAAGTGAATATATGTAAGAACGTTTGACGTATATAAGTTTAGCAGAAGTGTAGATGATTTCATAAAAATCTCTCCTTTGTGTAATTAAACATATTCAACATGTATTTATATGAGCATAAAGACATTTGTATTCATACATATTTTGCTCAGGGTTATTTATTCATATTTTGCACTTTCATTGACTTTACTGAGAATTCCTGTTTTTTAAAGGGTGTTTCCTTCAGGCTTAATGTTTTGGTTACTTTGTCCTGTTGTGGTTTTCTTTTGTAATTGCTCTTGTATGACTCAGATAATCAGATGATTATAGATAAGGCTCATTACACAGATTGCGGGGGGGGGGGGGGGGGGGGGGACATCTCTCCTGAGCCTGAGAAGAAATCTGATGACAGCAAAACTATCACATGAATATTTGCTCCTTTTGTGTTCAGGGGCGACCTGCTCACCCCATGAATAACCCTTGCATTTATCTGAGATATAAATCAAAAAATATGAATCAGGGGGAACTAATATTCATTTCAGAGAACTTCCCGCAATGTACAACAATCGCCATATGTTCAGATCTAATCACAAGAAAACACCAACAGCACCAATTAATTTACTGTGTTAACGAGTATTGTTGGCTCCAAAGCCTGATACGTTTTATAAGTAACATTTACATACATTAGTTCTCTGGCAACTTAAACCATCAGACTGTTTGGATTATAAAACCATCAATTCATTTTCCTCACAGGAAGGAAGCTTTAAATTATTGAAAATGATGGCATGTGACCAGAGAAGGGATGGGACATGATTTAGCGATCCAGAAACAATCCTTTTCAAAGCACAGGGCTCTTATTTTGAAACATGATACAGGAAGGACTTGTGTTAAGCTTGAGGTGACCTCAAGATCATCATCACAAGCGTGATTGGCTGAAAAAGAGCTCAGGTGAGAAGTGATGGAAACCGAAAGATAAACATGCATTTTTCAAAAAAGGGAAATGCCAATTAGACTACAACAATATGGAATACGGCCAATTAAGCCTGAGCCAATATCCTTATGAGGCGGAAGCTGAAATTAAAATACAAACCTGGAGTAGCTCTGCCACAGTGTTATTAGAACCCGGCTTCAGAGGTGAAGTTACCTGTTGAGAACACACATGCAGCTGAGCTGTTGGACCTGTGTGTGTCTGTGGGTCAGGGTGAACATGACTTCAACACACTACACATGAGCTCATGCTTGTGTTGAGTTGTGGCTGAAGGGAGGCAGCTGTAGAAGTGGTTTGAAAAGAAGAAGCCTCCTGTGTGTGACTCCCTTCTCCCTCATAGGCAGCTCGCTGAGCCTCTACTGTTACTGGTATTATTAATACTTTCCTCATCAGGCATGGTGGGAGTGAGCTCAGGGCCAGTCCATGCATCTCCACCCATGCAGTTGCTTGTGCGCCAATGGAAATAAGTGGGTAGGTGGAATCAACACGTGCATTTTCCTCCAAACTGGCCGGTGAACAGTTTGTTCCGAACAGTAACGTCTTCACAGGCGAGAAAAGCAGCTTCCAGAAACCGGGTTGAATACTTCAGTTGTGTGGTGGGGGGAGTCTCATGCTTTGATTCGAGAATAGAATAAACACTGAAGGTTTCTAACGGGGTGTAAGGACTTGTTTTCTACGCTCTTCATAATTTCCACATTTCAACCACTCCCAAAACATCATCTGCATGCAGGAGAGAGAAATGTTCTTTTATTCCAGGTTTTGAAGAATTGGAGTCATCTGTGTCACACAGCCCGACCCATCAGTGTTATGAAAGCTGGCAGTTATTAAACCGACAGGAACAAGAGTCAGGTCAGATTTCAGAAAAAGCATCACAGGAAGAAAACTGCTCTTTCATCCGCCCACATGAAGTCACCTTGGTGGCTCGCATCAAAGAATCCTTCTCCACAGATGTGAGCTCTGCACGACCTCCACGTCTCAGGCAGAGTGGGACATCTCGTGAGGTTTCCATTGTGACGGCTCTGTGTTCAGTGAGTGCTAACTCACTAGCTGAGATGTTCCCTGTGATAGAAGAAGAAGTGGATCTAGAGGATCTGTCCACTTCCTGCTTTGATCTCACTTCACAAAAAGGGATGAATCCACAGAATCAGACCTGACATTGTTCAGAGGATAAGAGACGAATACCTTTTTCTCAAAGAAGCTGTGGAATCACTGGTTATTTCTGTCATTCTATCATCAGATCTGTTCTGAACATGACGAGCAGCCTGTGACTCAGTGGACATTACAGCAGCGGTTACTATAGCACCGGCACAACACTGCAGGAAGTGATGTTGGTGTAATGACAACAGAACATCGATGCTTTGGACCAGTGTTGTAAATACTTCCATATGGTTTCTCTCCCTCTCTCTATCTCCTCCCTCTCTCCCTCTCTCTCGTTGCCAAAGCACACAACTAAAATATTAAATCCAAATTAAAAAACTAGGTTCCCAGTGCAGATGTGTAACAGCGGTGACTTCACCTGATGTGAGAGGGAAGCGTTCAACCTCTATTCACTCGGCCGTGAGGTGGAGTGAAGTGAGTTCCACACAGCTCACTGACCTCTGGGAGGGAAGTCTGTTTTAACTCAGTGTCAGACAAATACTACAGGAATCCTCCAAAGTGCTGCTGAGAGTTCCTGTCTCTGGACACGCAGACAATTGTGTAGTTCATTGTTTATATTCAAAGTATGTTACATGTAAATTCAAAAAATATATACACAAACTCAGCGGTCAACTGCCAGTAAATCAAATAAACCATAACACCAATCTGAGATATGCACAGCTGTTTTCATTGCCATCCATCATCTTCTCTTTTGTGGGTCGGGGGGGGTAGGGGGGGGGGGTGCAGATTGCAAGCCAATCAGAGGGCAGAGACACCCTGTCCGGTGCTGGGTAGGATGTGTACAGTAGTTTTATCAGATGTCTCTCCACTGAAAATACTTCCTGCTGCTGCTATTTCCTTCGTGCAAAGTCCAAATAGTCGAGTAACACAAATAAAACCTATCTCAGCTTTAAAAATTATTGTGTCTTTAAAAGAACTTTGACATTTTAGAATACACGTTATAATTTGCTGGGACCTCAGAGAAGTAAGATGTGTGTGTGTTTTATTCCATCTGCTGCCTCCACATTAATCTGATTTAATCTGTTTATTCTGCAAAATGGGCCTCTGTAAGGAGACAGTAATAAATGAAAATCAACTCAAGTCCTCGGCCACATTCGCTGTGACGCATTTCATTTTGCAGTTGCAATAAACAGCAAAGTTTGTGGCTCTGTCTTTCTCCTGAAGCAGCGTTCACATCTTCAAACCTCGGCCAGAACGCTGTCTCCCACATTCCTGTGAGGCAGATTTAAGAGTTCACTCGTTTTATTTGCTGACACTTGTTTCCAAGATGGCCCCCGGACAACCCGTCATATCTGTCAGCTGGCGAGACACTGGGATGTGAACTGACGTAGTTTACTGGGATGTGAACTGACGTAGTTTACCGGGATGTAAAGTGACGTAGTTTACAAACAAACTTCAGGATGAACCTGCTTTGCCAATTCATGCTAATTAATCAAATTATAATGTCCTATATGTGAATACTTTTGCTCAACTCTGGTGTTACGGATACGGAATAATTTGTCTAACAATAGGAAATTTCTTTAGATTCTTTAAAACCAAAATGGGAGTCGAACACGACCTACAGGCTTGAACAGCGGCTTGTCAGAGGGGGAGGGAGACTTTGCTCGATGTAGGAGAAGGTAAGGAATCACTCCTGCTCCAGGTTTGTGACATCATCCTCCCCACTGCTCATGTCCAGACCAAACAGGGCGATGTGTCTGCTTTTCATTTACTCCTTTAAGTCCCCTGCTCGCCCTCTCCTCCTCTCTCCCTCCTCTCTTTCTCTCTTTTCCTTTCTTTAGGGAAAGGGGGAGGAGGAACAGCGAGGTGGCAGCACTCCAGGAGTTTGGAAGTTTGTCCCATCCCAGTCTTGAACTCAGCACCACAGCTCCTCTGGTTTGAGACTGGAAGGGTGTCTGTCTCTTTCTGTCTCAGCCGTTTCCCTCCCCCCCCCTTCACTCAGGACCCCTTCCTCTGTAATCAGGGACCTTATCACTGCTCCGCTCAGCCACCGTCCCTCGGGAGGTGCTGGAAAAGCCAGCGAGGGGAATTTACCAGGAGGATAATGACCACAAGTCCAGCTTGCAGGCATTTTACATAAGTGATTTTTCTTTCTTCTCAAAAAACAAATAAAGTGGAGCACAACTACTTCAGCTCAGGGTAAGTTTCTAAGTTTGATATTTCGGAGAAATTTGCAGAGAAAGATTCTTGCACACTTGAATTTTCCCACTTCACAACTGCGTTTCTAGTCATAACATGTGAGCCTATGATGGATGTCATAACTACAGCGTTGCACAGAGGTTTTGGATTCTAGCTCATGAATATGAGACAGCATGCGTTCAGCAGCGTGACTGAAGCCTGTACTTTAGTGGTGAGAGGGCAGGAGGTGAGCTGCAGCCAGGCTGAAGGAGGCGTCCTCAGCAATGTCATGTTGCATGTGAGTGGAGAGGAGTGCCTGCTCTCCTTTTCTCTCTCAATACGTTTTTGCCATGCTACTCTGTGTGTTTGACATTCTTGGGATCTGACCCCAGATCAATGTGGGAGCTGTGTGCCTCTTGTTCCATGCGAGCAGCAACCAGTAGAGCCTGAGAACAATCGATTATTGAATTGTTCAGTAGCTCCTTCTTGTGCAAAGTCTTTCAGTGACTCAATCGATCATTCACTTCATTTGCAAAGTCTCCACACACCCGCAACCCGAGAGCTCCAGAGAGGAGTGACTGGACGAGTAGATGTTTCCACTGCAGCAGGAGCCAGAACCACACCCTCAGAAACCAGTGCAGCAGTGGAAAAGTGCGAAGAGAGTCTTTTCCATACCAGTGGCCAGATGCACCAGGAGAACCAGAAGGGTTTCAAACCAGTGGGCAAAAAAGATGGACTGTGTGTTAGTGATGGGTTGCAGGGTTTAATGGTCCAGGTGTAAATCATTAATCTTCCACCTCTTCTAAAAGGCTTCCCAGGCAGCGAGAGGAATCTTTCACTCTGTGCATCTGGGATTTGCTGCACAAATTAAGTTGTTTTATTCTTCTGAGTCTCAACATAATGAAATTACAGTGGACATTTCCTTTTATTAATAATTCTCCCTGAGCTTCTTCTTCCACATAGTTTTGTGTTTGCATGAAATCGGTTGCTAAGACCCAGAAGGGACGAGCTTGGCCCCTGGTGAAAAGCAGAATGGAATCTTGGTGTGCGCTCCAGATTTGGTTTTATCTGAAGTATTTACACATAATTTACTACGAGACAACGCAGCTCCTCTCGGAACATCTGAGCTCCTCCTGGCAGAGATCCACCGCGATGACTCTCAGGGTTTCAGGAGATGCAGCATTAATCAGGATTCGTATGTTTTATGGCCGTTCACCCGCTCCAGCTCTTTTCTTTTTTCCCCCTGATGCAGCACAGATGTCTGCTAGGACGGATTTTTTTTTTTTTTAAACAGAGGTCTAGTTTCAGAGAAGAAAAAAAAACCCATAGACAATTGCAGAACTATGCACAGGTTGGAGGTCAGGGCACCGTGTACTTGTGGGAGAGTTAGTTTTTGGAGCCAGCTCTGAACGTTCCAAGGTCTCGATTGAGAAAATAAAGTTCACCCTAGTCTCTGAAATGACCTCATCTTACTAACTGATCCCCCTCAGCTGTGAACGATGGATATCGAGTTCCTTGCAACAAGCTGTTTTGTCATGTGTTGCTTTTATAATAACTAATACTGCACGAGGGTCAAGCTGAACATTCAAACTCAGCCCCATTTCACTTATTGGCCATTGTTCTTGAGCACACATCTGCTGGGTGCCAGATGTGCTAATGCACATCAGCTGTGTGGAACCGCCTGCCCAGCCCCCCCCCCCCCCCCCCCCCCTCTAAACTCCATCATCCACCTTCCTCTCACGTGTGCCTCACAGACCCGTCGCAGCGTTTCCACCTGAAATCGCGGGTCCAAACAGTCACGTAACAGATTCCTGCATGCAGAGGATTTCTATATGAAAGTCTCAGGTAGAGTTTGAAGCCCTGACTGCTTGAAGCCAGCGAGGGGCAGTGTGGAGCCGTCTCACAGCCTGGAGCAGCTCCACAGCCGCATCCTCTACTGTCTCACTGGTCTCACTTGTCCACTTGCACACACAAAAACAACTCATTAATTGAATGAACGTTTGATATTCACTCCATGTTGAGCTGATGGAGGAGATCTCTGGGTCGTTGGTCACTAACTGCTGCAGCATGTTCACCAGCTCCCTCGTTAACTTTATTAGGCTTCTTAACGAGGCCCGGTGGGGGGGGGGGGGGGGGCTTCTTCAGTGGGAACGAAGCTGACCAGACTAATGAGACTGAATCAGATGAAATAAAACAAATCAATGAGCTGATGGATTCTGGAGGAGAAGTGAGGGAGGCTGCAGAGTTCTGCTGATTCATTCTCAGTGGGCGTGTCCATGGAGGCGGCTACTTTCATTGATAGGCTCAGTAGTCATGTGATCCAAATATAAAAAAATATAGATTATATCTGCTTTAGGTATTTGCTTGATTGATTGATTGATCTGACCTGCAGAGGGTGAACGTGCAGTTAGTAATATTACAATCTGTCAGTGAATCTGATGGAAGCGTGTGCTGCTGTGTGTGCGTGTGTGTGTGTGTGTGTGTGTGTGTGTGTGTGTGTGTGTGTGTGTGTGTGTGAGTGTGTGTGCGTGTTAGTGTGTGGTCTTCTATAAATGAGTGTGTGAGGTCCAGCTGCCAACATGCTCCAGTTTGCTCATGGACACCAGCGTGTGGAGCTTAAGGGATAAAACTAAAAGATGAAAATGGCTCCTCATCTTTGACTCAGATTGATGATGATGATGATGTTGCACATGTATGGAAACAGGCTAAAACTACACGGAGCTCCTGGAGATTTCATGTTTGTTTGGGCGGTTGTGGCTCAGGAGCAGAGACGGTCATCCACTCAGCAGTAGGCGGTTCGATCCCTGGCTCGTCCAGTCTACACCACCAGGTGTCGTTGAGCAAGATACTGAACCCAGGTCCTCTCCTAATGTTGGTGTGTAAATGGGTGAAGCACTTTGAGTTGGATCTATATTAATACAGTTTAATAGCTTTCTAAATCCCCTATATTGTTTTAAAAAGATTTTCTGAATGGCCATCCATCAGAAGCAGAGACCAAAATGTCAGTAACAGCAAACACATTCCGATTCCCCCCGAAGCTTTTGGATCTTGTCCATGGGACATTGATGATTAATGGTCTGGAAGGATCACATATACTTGGAATGGAATTAATTTGAAATGAAACTGTGCCTCAATTTTCACAATTTTGAAGATGTGAAGTTTTTTATTTGCGCCTGGGAAAGAAGGAACATACAAAGACAGAGTAATACATTTTTTGCTGAATGAAAAATGTATTAATGAAGTGATTGAATTATGTATGAATGTCAGATGTTTGGTGCTGAGAATTTGAGCTGAGAACTTAATTATTATTTAAAGTTGCTGATCAATATTGGTAATTTACACTAGAGGGCAGATTGAGCTAAGTAAATAGTGAGCATGTCACCCATTGTACCTTCACATTAAAGCTACAATAATCAGGTGATTATTGATAACTTCATTCATTTGTTATTCAGGATTAAATGACACTGGTTCAGTCCAACTGCTTCCACCACAAGAAGTTGCTGTCTGTGACGCCCCCCCCCCCCCCCCCCCCCCCCCCGTCCTGATATTGATTTAAATGTACCTCAGCTGTTAGTTAATACCAAAAAGTTCCACAGATCAACATAAGTCTGTGCTTTGCTGACATGTTTAGATAGTGAGTTAGATATTCAGTTTGTTCTCATTAAAGCAGACAGTTTCCTCACTTTCATCCTGATTTCAGTCTGTAGTGCAATTCCCCCGGCTGCCGCTGTTTAGGATGCTTGAACGAGGGAAAACAGGAGTCCACTGTGCTGCTCTGTTTTCCTCTGTGGCGGCGAAGGGAAACCGTGGTGTGGACACACTGCGCGGCCGGGCCTGGCACACGTAGCAGAGAAGTGGCTTCTGAGTGACCTGGAGTCACGTGAGCACGAGTGGAGAACACAAACATCTGCCCCACTGTCCAGGGGAGGTTACAGGTCCTTGAAGTGAAGGAGCTGGGTCATTTGGGGCCGGTGACAGCATGTCATGGAAATATACTTCCCATTGCCAAAGTGGATTCTGGTCAAAGAATATACTGTTCACCTTTCCTTACCTTGTTAAAATGGCTTCCGCAAAATGTGTGTTTTATAAGTGAGGGATTATCAATGGATATCTAGATAATAAAGGAATTTATGACCAGTTCATGTTCACAGGTTGACACTGATATTCATCCACAACAAAAATCTGCTGCTGCCCCCTCCATCATTTTCTGTTTGTTTATATCCCTCTGACTTTAACTGTATTTTCAACATTCCTAAAATGATGTTGTTGATCACACAACTCATATACAAATCCACTGTTACTCCTCCACTTGCAGACTTGTATTCTCCTGTTGCATAAACACTGGACACAGCAAAGTACAAACATGTAGTGTTGCATTACAAACTTCAGCCATGAGTACTGTTCATTATTCATAAAGAGATTCATGTTCATTAAGACCTGTGCAGCCTGGGATGTAGAGTTTGGCCACTGAATAACTGAGTGAGACAAATTCCTCCCTGTTTCTTTTCATTTGAAGTCACTGCAATGATGAACTTGATTCATAGTTGAAAAATCCCTTTAATAGTAGAATATTTGTATTTTTCTATTGACTGGGGCACTACAGGGAGCATAACATAAACCAAGAGAAGCAGACTTATGCCTGGAAGTTTGCTGGTTTGAGGCTCTGTGTGGGTTGGTGCCCTTGAGCAAGATCCTAAACCTCCAACTGCTCAGCGGCCAAACATAGGACAGTGGTTGTATGGGAGTGTGTTATTTTGGGGGAAAAAGCAACAAATGAACCAATCCACAGCTTTAAATATGGTGTTTAAAGACACACACATTGAGTTAAAGACACAACATGACGTTAACATCTTCTCCACTTTACACAAACTCCCTGTGACTTTATGCTCCATTGAAGAAGCTCCGGACAACAGATGAACGGGACATTGTACACTGTAGAAAAAGCTCATTCAGTTCAAATAAAGTAGAAACACTCATTTGGGAGAAATGATGCAAACACCACTTTCCGTCCCTCCCTCCTGAGCCCAGAGGAAACGAGTCTACGTCTTATAACCGTTACTTTCCATCATTTAGCCCAACGGGGAAGATTTCACCGCTTACAGGCTGTGTTTACCATCTCACTGCGTTTTACTTCGCTGAATCCCTTTTATAAGTCTGTGTTTATTTGCGTTGGTGAAACCCTGATTGCAGAATGACACGTCTGCCAGATCACAGCTGGAGGTTTTTGGTGGATTTGGGTGGCATTTGTTTTTTCTCACATTTCAGTTTTACAGTTTTCGGTTTGCGTCAGTGTGTTAAAATGAGTTCTCGAGCTCAGGCAGCGTTAACGAGCTGCTGGAGCCACGGAGTCACCTCAGGTGCTCTCAGATGTTACAGATTAGCTGTGTGTGCATGTGAGCGCTCCAGGACTTAGTGAGGACTGGTGTGAGTTTGAGACACAGAAAGTGGAAATTGGTGACGACAACCCCAGCGCTTCTCTCTGGGCTAAGGAACAATCATGATTATGTGTGTGTGTGTGTGTGTGTGTGTGTGTGTGTGTGTCTGTGTATACACTTTGAGAATGATTTGGCTTCAGTTTTTGTTCGCAAATCATGAATGAACAACTTTGTTTTAAAAACAATTCACTGCTGGCAAATACAGTTGAGGTTACATTATTAATTTAATTTGATTTGGAAGATTTCCTCTGAGGTTAAATAGCTAAACTCAAAAGGTTTGTTTTCTTTTCTCAACTTGACGCCCTGACTGAACACGGTCAGATCAGTGCTCGGCCGCCTTCCCTTCAGTTCCTGAGACATTACTGAAGAATCTGAAATGAATACAACCCCCCCCCCCCCCCTTCCTGCTGTCAAACAGGACTTTGCAGACCAACAAGGCAACACTTATTTTGTGAGGTGGAAAGTTCAGTCCATGCCGAGCAGAGTTAATTACTACAGCACACAGGCAGGTTGTTTTAACATGTGGTTCTGATCAGTACCACCGCTGTGGCTCCCGGGCCTGCACTGATGTCCTCAGGTCAAACAGTCTGTGGGCATGAAAGGGTTAAAATAAGGTTAAAATAAGGATTTAAACAATCAAGAGGTCAGGTTTGGAAATGGCACCTTTTTGCCGTGTTCATCATCATCTTGGAATTTGAACAAGGGGAACAAGCTCTCCTCTGCCTGGTGATAATGTGATGTAGTGAAATGGTTTGATAGGCAACTCAGTTGTTTTCACACTGCAGCAGTTACATTGCTCATCTTTCTCTTATGTGTTGTGTGGAAGATGAAATCTTTCCCTCTTGGCTAAATATGCAAAGTTGTGGTCAGGCTAAATTAGTGAGTTTATTGTTTCATTCCAAAAGGGAAAAATCCCTGCAAGTAAAAAAAAAGGTAACCAAACTGCTCCAACAGCCCAAACTCCATGTGAATATGAGTTGAAAACCTTAAAGCAGTTTTTTGTTGTTTTTCATTTCACAGGCGTGGCCTCTTCTCTCCTCTGAAGATGAGGCGGCACCGGTTGTTACCGCTCTGTGCGCTTCTGGGCGTCCTGTTCGCAGGATTCCTCCCAAAACTCGATGCTCAGGAAGGTAAGTTGAACCAAGTTAATCTCAGCAGTGTGATCATTTTGTAGAGGATCTCTCTCTCTCTTTTCAGCAAAGCTTAGTAGGTTATGAATGTGTTGGTAAAATATTTAATCTGCATCTACACCTGTTCGAATTTATGGTTATTCTAAATGAACAAAAACATGTACAAAGTATAGAATGTATTTTTTCACTCCGATGAGCATTGGTGGTGAAGTTACTAGATTGAATACGATGATATTAAATGTTATTTAAAAAACGGTTTATCTCAGTGAGAGAGAAACATTTAAATGAGATCCCAGAAGCGGAATTCCAAGTCCAGTCGGATGCTTTTGATAAACAAAGCAGAATGATTCTGTCAAAGTTAGAATTTCATGTAAAACCATGACAGTTAAATTCATGTTTTGGTGCTAAAACAATGTTTTGGTACCAAACGCGAAGCATCTTTTCCCCTGGTCTTTGATTCTGTCCTCTACACACTCTCTTTTGAAGATTGTGCACAAGGGTTGGCAGCAGATGTATACTTTCTAGTGGATTCATCCTGGAGTATTGGAAAGGAGAACTATGAGCATGTCAGACATTTTCTATACAGCTTGATACAATCGCTGCACCAGGTTGGAGAGGACAGGTTTAAATTTGCCCTCGTGCAGTACAATACCAGGCCCGAGACTGAGTTCCAGCTCGACCGCTACCCAACAACACAGGGTGTCCTGGCACACATCAAGCATATGTCTTATCGTGGTGGGGGAACCCGCACTGGCCTGGGCCTGGAATTCTTGATACGTACACACTTGACCATGGCATCGGGCAGCCGTGCTGCTGAAGGCGTGGCGCAGGTGGTGGTGGTGCTAACAGACGGGCGATCCCAGGATGACGTGCTGGAGCCGGCTCAGGTCCTGCGGATGGCAGGCGTGGAGGTGTTTGCAGTTGGAGTTCAGGATGCAGTGGAGTCGGAGCTCAGGGAGATGGCTAGTCGGCCTCATGACACTCATGTTTTCAGTGTAGATTCATTCCTCTCCTTGCGGGACATAACCCAAGATTTAGTAGTGGGTCTTTGCGGCGCAGTGGCCCAGTCATGGGGGGCTCCGGTGGCAAATGAGGCCCCTGTGGCTGGAGGAGGGACAGGTAATGAAATGGGACCAGTGTCACTACTATACTAATATGTGAACATGTGCAGGCGGGAGATGCTGCATATGTGGTCACGTCTGGAATTTATCATTAACACATTATTACATGTTTTTTTTTAACCACAATAACTTTTCACTACCCACCTGCAGAATTAACATCACGTGGTTCGTCTTAGCACATTCACTGTACCCCTAATACTTTACAAATCACAGAAAGACTTGCATGTGATTGAAACACCTTCTGCATCTTAGAGTGTTCACGTTGTTATCCAGGGACATATATGCTGTGTAAGGTCACATCAAATGTGGATTCAGTAAATCATATTTGAAGCTTTATGAATATTCTCCCCGAGATGCTGTTAAAACTGATAATTAATAAAGTTGTGTTGGATCAGCAATAATCTAACTCCCGGTTTTAGACACACATTTCTACAGCTGTAGGTGAGAGGACACATTTAGACACAGCAGCAGAATAAAATGATAAAATGGATTAAACAACATCTCAGATTAAAAACATTCTTTGATGAAAAGGATGATCTCAAACATTAATACTCTTAAAAAGACCTCACTCAAAATCAATGAGCTTTTAACAATAGCTAACCAAGCCCCACTGCTTACATGTCTTGCATATGTATGTTTGTCTTAATCAGTCACAATGTCTATTTGTGTGAAATATATATGCAATATTGTGTATTTGAAACAGTGATGAACCTGCCTGGATCCATCTTTGACACTGCTACAGAAGAAGTACTTGGAGAATGCTCTTATACGCAGATTTCTATAAATCATGTCCATTATATTGAATGAGAAGAAGAAGAGTCCAGTATTAACATTCTCCAGTACAGTAAACTGTCAGCACCAAGGATGGACCACAGGGTCATGACCGGTCGTTTTATCTGAGGTCCATAACAAGAGTCTGCATGGGATGGCTGAACTCAGTGGAGCTCATACGAAGGACAAGTCCTTCAGTCACAGTGAAACTTCCTTTGGCCATTTGTCACAATTACTGTAACAATCAATATTTATGTTTGATTCCATTGGTTCCATATTGTGCCAGAGTGCTAATCTGCCTCTGCGTTACAAAGCTGTTACACTGCTTATAACCACGAAAAATTGCTTTTACATCATTGTTTATTTAGAGGTTCATACAAAGCACCACACCACTTGAAACTCATCCCAAAATGATTGTGCGATTGGCCAGAAATTCCGTTACGTTGCACATTACATTTGACAGCAATCCTAAGAAAACAGCTCAGCATCACTTCAGGAAGTCTCCCTGGTTCAGCCTACATGCAGTATGATGTGTTTTTCACTGTTGTTGTTGTGATTATTTGTTCACTCTGAACATCACTTGACATTGACATGCCAGCACGAGTTTTCTGATTTAATTCTTTCTCTCTGTCCCACCATGTTAACGCTTTCACAAGTTCCATTTTGTTGTGTTCTCTCTTTCTCTCCTTAAAGCACAAGATTCAGCCGACCTAATAATCTTAATTGATGGATCACAGAACGTTGGAGCGGCGAACTTCCCCTTTGTGCGTGATTTGGTTTTGAGAATCATTGAGCGCCTTGATGTGGGCATTGACACCGTTCGGGTGGCCTTGGCCCTATACAACTCCAACCCAGAGATAAAGTTCTATCTAAATAGCTATGAGAGCAAATCGTCAGTCCTGGAAGCCGTGAAGGGCCTTGCCTACTCAGGGGGCGACGAATCTAACCTTGGGGCTGCCTTGGAGGAAGTGGCCGAGAGCCTATTGGGCGAATCAGCTGGGGGCAGGGCAGATGAGGGTGTGCCCCAGATGCTGGTGGTTATAAGTGCTGGGTCATCCACAGACGATACTGGTGCTGGTGACCGGGCCCTTAAGAGGGCTGGCGTCATCACGTTCGGCGTGACGATTGGTGACACCGCCACTGCAGATCTGGAAGTAGTAGCTACAGACAAAAGTTTTGTCCTGTTGGCCCCTGATTTCAGAGCAGTGGCAAACATGGGTGACCAGCTGCTCCCATACATTAACGGGGTGGTCCAGCGCACCATTATAGTTCATACTGAGTTCACAGAAGGTATGTAGCTTCTCTGTAAATGTTGATGGGGCACTGTGGTTTTGTAACGGGAATAAATCAATTGCATGAACTCATAATTCATATAATTTATTGTACAAGGTAAGATATGTTTGTGCTTAACATTAAATTGCTTTATTTTCAATTGTGATTGGAGCATTTGACGGGTGGTAAAAAAAAGTTCAAGTGAGAATAAAGAACTCTGTGTTCTGAGCTGAAATATTTTTTAAATTTAAATTAAAAGACATTTAAGTTTGGTTATTCATTATGGAGAGTTTATGTTCTTATTTCAAGAGTAACTGTTTATACAAAAACATCCATAAAATAAATACATTTACATGATCAAACATGTAGAAGGCATCGCTTTTTTTTGCTAGTTTGTCTGTATTAGGTAACACACATCCCGATTGATGGAATACAAATACAAAATATAGATCTAATGACAGAAAATCCTTGGTAGCATATTTTAACTCAATATTCACAGATTTATTAACATTTATTGTCTAAAACTTTGTTTTTATTCTGATTCATGTGGAATTCTTCCTTTCTTTTCAGTCTTGGTAGTTGGAAAACGAGACATAATTTTCCTCATCGACAGTACCATGGGTGCAACGCTAATCAACTCCGTGCGCGAATTCATCAAGCGGTTTATCGACCGCATGCCAATTGGTCCCGATGATGTTCAAGTGGGCGTGGCCATGTTCAGCAATAACCCTCGCCTCGAGATAGATCTCAACTCCCATGGATCCAGAGATGCCTTGATTGCCGGCTTGGGCGCCATCAAACCAAGACCTGGACAGAGTGTCAATATTGGAGCAGCTTTGGACTTTGTGCGAACCCGAATGATAGTCCCCGAGAAGGGCAGTCGTATTCAACAGGGGATACCGCAACTTTTACTGCTGTTGACCAGTAAAAAGTCCAGTGACAGTGTGGAAACACCTGCCAGGGAATTGCAAAAAATGGGTGTCCTGACCCTGGCCGCAGGCTCCAAGGCTGCTGACGAGCAGGAACTGAAGCAGATTGCCTTCACTGAGAGCATCGTGTTCATGCTGAGGGACTTCCGTGGACTGCTTCGCCCACCCATCCCAGATCCAATCATTGGTGCACTCTCCACTCTAGCTGGGGTGGTTGTGACTGAAGTACCCACAGAGCCAGGTGTTGTATTCCAATCATATCGCTTACATTTCAAGGAAAAACAAATGCAGGATTTTAATAGCATGTAAAATTGGTCCATTAAAATTGTAAATTATCTGTGATCTGTGAAATTGCTGATTGAAGTCAACCCTACTGAACACATAGGGGAGATTTTGGACCATTTGTTTATCAAAACAACAATTTGGTAACAAATGCACCATGATACAATTAGAGGATTGGCTTTTTGAAAGTTATACAATGGTGATGTCTTGCAATGCATTGACAGAGTGGTAGACATTTGCTGATGATAATGATGGAAGTATAAATGTCCACCAAAAAACACTACAGGACGATTTTCAGCAAATGTTGAGTTGGATTCCCCAAAAATTAACCAAATGATGAGCGCAATTTACACTCAGTTGGTGTTAAACATGAGACATCGTATTACAAATGAGTGATTCTTTGTTTCTTGTGCTTTTTTCCTCAGTGGTGGAGATAACCACAGTGCAGACTCAAAGAGTGATCAGAGACATTGTCTTCCTTGTGGATGGCTCAAACTACATCGGCAATAATAACTGGCCCTATGTGAGAGACTTCATGATCAATGTGGTCAACCAGTTAGATGTACGCCCTGAAAGGGTCCGGATTGGCCTCGTGCAGTTTGCTAGAGATCCAAGAATTGAATTCTATCTGAACAGCTACGAAAACAGAGAAGATGTTGTGAATAAAATCTCTCAACTCAGGCTGACTGGAGGCTCAGTTTTGAATACAGGAGCTGCCATGAACCATGCCCTTGCCAAAATGTTTTCGGCCTCAGCCGGGTCACGCAGGAAGCAAGGAGTCCAGCAGGTGTTGGTTCTGATCACAGGTGGTCCATCCCAGGATGAGGTCAAGAGCGTAGCTGATAAGGCGGCTCTGGAAAGAGTTTTGACCTTCACGGTCAGTTCTGGGCAAGCAGATGAAACCCTCCTGAGATCAGTGGCCTTTGTTCCAGATTTGGCTTATCATGACAGTAGCTTCTCTACTTTACCAGCTATGGCAGAAGTCATCATGCCAAAGTTGATAACAGTGGTTGGCGATACAGATGTGACCTATATAGAGGAAACAGAAGAACCTGGTGAGTCTCTTTCAATATAATAAATGTTGATAAATGACATGAATGTGATGTCAGAATATCAAACTGTAATGAAAAGCTTCTTTGGTAACAGTTAATTTTGTTCTCCCTTAGTTACTGTTCAGGGAATGGAAAGGGATGTTGCCTTCCTCATTGACGGCACAGACAATGTTCGAGCAGACTTTGCCTACGTCCGGGATTTTATAATTAAAGTAATTGAACCACTCGACATTGCGCAAGACAGGGTAAGGATTTCAGTGGTTCAACATAGTGAGAGGCCAACCGCAAGTTTTTTCCTAAACACTTATCAAAACAAAGAGGAGGTGATAAGAGCTGTCAACTCATTGGCACCCGTTGGTGGACGAAGTCTCAACACAGGCGCTGCTCTAAGATTCATGAAGGACACCGTCATGTCTGAAGCGAACGGCAGCCGAGCTAAGCAAAACGTCCCTCAGTTTCTAATCGTTTTGACTGGAGGCAGGTCCAGGGACAATGTGAAGGAGCCTGCTGGTCAATTGAAGACAGAGGGAGTCGTACCATTTGGTGTTGGTGTCAAGGATGCAGACCCAAGGCAGATTCAGGACATTTCACACAACCCTTCCTTTGCCTTCAATGTGAAGGAATTCAGTCAGCTTAGCACTGTACCACAAAAGCTCAATAACTACGTGAGCCTCCCCAGGGAACAGCTTACCGTTGTCCTGCAGCAAGGTAAGACAAATCTAGATTCCTATTTGCATGTTGCTGTTTTGATGGCTGTTTTTATGCTGTATCATGATAACTGTCTCTTATTTATGTCTTAGAACAAAGTGATGCTGTAAAAAGAGATTTTGTGTTCCTACTGGATGGCTCTGATAACACACAAGATGGATTCCCAGATATAAAACTCTTTATTAAGAGCATAGTGGAGAGCATCTCTGTCAGTGAGGGCCAAGACAGAGTATCTGTTGTTCAGTTTGCTGATAACCCCAAGGTCAGCTTTTATCTAAATTCTCACAAGACAAAGACTGACATCCTAAATGCCATTGAAAATTTAAGGCACAGGGGAGGAAGGCGCCTTAACATTGGGGAAGCTCTCCAGTTTGTGAGGCACAGTGTCTTCACTTCCTCCAGGGGCAGTAGAAGACTGGAAGGAGTTCCCCAAATGTTAATTCTTCTAAGTAGCAAACCATCTACTGATAATGTAAGAGGCCCAGCCTTTGCTCTTAAAGAGCATGAAATTGTGTCAGTGGGAGTTGGAGTGGGAGATGCCAGTCTTTCAGAGCTGGAAACAATTGCCTTCAAACCTGGTTTTACATACAAGGTCACTGGTTTTTCCAAGTTGCCCTCAATCCAATCACAACTCGTTGCTACACTCAACATAAACAAAGGAACTCAGGAAACCGAGACTGGAATCTCGGATTTAGTAGGTAAGATTTCACCTTGAATCCAATTTCATGCCTAAAATTAGAGGACAGTATTACTAAGTATTACTTTTAATTGATGATAAGATGAATAATTACTTATTTGGTGCATCATTCAATTGCATGATATTTATAGATGTATTCTTTTTTGAGAAATGTTTTTTTTAAATTATTATTAGTATTCTCTCAACATCTCTGCAAGTTTCTTCTATACTTCTTTCTAATTATTTTCTTTAATGTTCCTTTGAAGACCGATCAATATGTGTCACATCTTTTTGACTAAAAGATGGTTCTTTGGCAGTTCTACAGGTCATCTCTTTTTGGGGCTCAGATTTTGTCTTTTTGTCTGAGCTTCTCACTTTCTCATGCTCATGAATAAGCATGAGTCTAAAAATGTCTTTAACGTGCAGTCCGTGAATTCTTTCTTTCTTTCTGCACATGTATCATCTTGTTGATGCAGGGAGCGAAAAGAGGGACATAGTGTTTCTCCTTGATGGTTCAGATGGCTCCAGAAACGGACTTCCTGCTTTTCGAGAATTCATCAGAAGAACGGCCGAAGAGCTCGACATTGATGGAGATAAGGTTCGAGTGGCAGTTGTATTGTATAGCAACAACGCGACAGTTTACTTCGACCTAAAAACTCACAGATCCAAAAAGGCCATCATCTACGCTGTGAGAAGTCTTCGCCATAAAGGAGGAAGACCTCGGAACACCGGGGCTGCTCTACAGTTTGTGCAAGACCATGTTTTTACGGATTCATCCGGGAGTAGAAGACTAGACGATGTCCCTCAGATTCTGTTTTTACTTACTGGAGGCAAATCCAATGATGATGTGACCAGAGCTGCATCAGACCTAAAACAAAATGGTGTTCTATCTTTGGCCATTGGAATGAAAGATGCTAAACAACAGGAGCTTCAAAAAATTGCCTTCTCATCCAGATTCCTTTTCAACCTGCCTGTCTTTGGTGAACTTCTGTCCATTCAGCCGGAGATTGCTGCATTTCTACAGTCGAAAATACCAATTGAGCCTCCTACTGTTGTAGGTAAGAAGTGTCCGTGATTCGTGGTCGGATCATACTCCTGCTTTACTGCAGGTCTTTCATAGTTTGAACCGAAATGAAACTGCATCCTCCTCTGATGCATACCAGTCAATCAGTTTCATGTTCCTCAAACTACCTCCACTTGCTGATGATGCTTTTTGTTTTGCGGCTATCATCCTTTTTCTTTACATATCTTGGAGAGTCTTTTGTGACAGCCACATATCAAATGTCATTTCCTTCAGCTATTCTTAAGCTCTTACTTGAGCCAATGATAATGACATCATTGATGAATACTCAGAATTTCAGAATACTGAAATCGTTTTTTATCAGCTTCTCCATCTTTCATTTGTGAAAGAGGAATATGCGTCTTGTAGTTTTCCTCAAAGTTTCTTTTCTTTCTTCTGGCATCTAACACCTTGCTTGCAGTAATTAGTTTGCATTACAATTACTCTGTCTTTACCAACCTTCTAAAGTGTAATTATTGCAACACTGCTGATTGTCGGGTTATTAAACAAGGTTTTCCTGTTCTTTTCTAGTTGAATTAGAGTCCCCACAGAGAGACATAGTCTTTCTATTGGATGGGTCAGAAGGCACACAGAGAGATTTCCCAGCAATGAAAACTGTTGTGCAAAGAGTGGTAGAAACCCTCAGTATTGGTGAGAACAAAGATCGTGTTTCTGTGGTCCAGTATAGCAGCGATCCACGGACACATTTCAATTTAAACACTTACATGGAAAAAGAAGATGTCCTCAATGCTCTCCAGGAGTTGACCCACAAAGGGGGGAGTCCACTCAACACAGGCGCAGCTCTAGAGTATGTGAGAAAAAATGCTTTTACTGACTCCTCCGGGAGTCGGCATCAAGAAGGTATCCCTCAGATATTGATTCTGCTGACTGGCGGAAGATCTCGAGATGATGTTGCAAGTGCAGCTGTGGCTCTAAAACAGGGACAAATTGTTCCTTTCTGTATTGGCACCAGAAGTGCAGACATACTGGAGCTCCAAGTGATTGCACATAATCCTTCCTATGCTTTTTCTGTGCCTCAATTTGATGATATTGGGAGCATCCAACAACAACTTGTGTCATTTGTGAGAAGGGTGCCTCGACAGCAGCCAAGACTAAAACCACATAATGTATTAGGTAAGACTATCCATCTATCTGTCTTTCTATCTATCTATCTATCTATCTATCTATCTATCTATCTATCTATCTATCTATCTATCTATCTATCTATCTATCTATCTATCTATCTATCTATCTATCTATCTATCTATCTATCTATCTATCTATCTATCTATCTGTCTATCTATCATAACTTTATGTGAAACTAACTGAGCATTATCTTTGTGTTTGTGAAAGGATCTGCAGACCAAAATGAATCCATTCAGCGTGATATTGTATTCTTATTGGATTCTTCAGATGAAATGCAAAATGAATTTCAGCCAATGCTTGGCTTTGTTGAGAGGATGGTAGCGAAACTCAATGTGGACGAGAGCAACGACCGCGTCTCAGTCGTGCAATACAACAGGGAAGCTTCTGTTGAATTTCTTCTGAACACATACACAACTCGGCAAAATGTTATGGCCAAAGTGCAAAGTCTGAGACATAAAGGAGGCAAACCCCTCAATACTGGTGCAGCCCTCCAGTATGTCAAGGATCATGTTTTCACAGCCTCTTCTGGAAGTCGACATCAACAGGGTGTTCCTCAGATATTGGTTCTCTTCACTGGTGGACGCTCCAGTGATGATGTCAGAAATGCGGTAGAACAGTTGAAAGGATTTGGCGTGATGGTGTTTGTGGTCGGGACAAAGAACGCAGATATCCTTGACATTCAGACTATTTCACAGGAGTCCGGTCGGGCTTTCTTTGCAGCAGATTCCAGTGATCTTTTAGGAATTGAACAACAAATATTTACTGCTACCAAGAGGGGTGCACTTCCTGCTCTCACACCAGGATCACATGGTAAGACAAGACAAGGCACAGCATGCACCGTGCATTGTCTGACTGATGTAGATCATTCATTTTAAATTTCAATTAAGGTTGAATTACAGACAGTTACGGACTCGTACCTGTTTGTGGCTGTTGGATCCATTGGCCATCAGATCACAAACACATTGGACTGTGAAGTGAATTTGAACCGTGGGAACAAAACATGTTAGTTTATTAAGACAAAAGAAAAAAAGATTAGCTTCTTTTGCAGTAAAAGGTTGTTTTTAATAAATTCTTGCAGAAACATACAATTATTATTTGGCTATTTCTTGAGATTCATCATTTCTGACCATTTCATTGGAAGTAGTAACACACACCAAACTTTGTGATTTGGTCTTAAGTACTGTTATAGGCTCATAGAGACAGTTATAGATGCAGGATTATTAAACATTTGCAGAAATAAAGCACTTTTCATCACAAATTAGATCATCAACCATTTTCTTTAAATGCTCCTGTGATTACAGATCCCAGCAGAAGAGATGTTGTATTTTTGCTTGATGGTTCTGATGATTCTCAGCAAGGCTTCCAGGATATTAAAGACTTTGTGCAGAGAGTGGTGGCAGACCTACACGTCGATGCAAACAAAGATCATGTGGCTGTGGTTCAGTATAGTAACACGGCACAAATGAATTTTGACCTGAGACATTACTCAGCAGAGGAGGATGTGCTTGATGCAGTAAGACGTCTAAATCATAAAGGTGGTTCTCCTCACAACATTGGAGCAGCTCTGGAGTATGTGAGGGAACATGTCTTTACTCCAGAGTCAGGAAGTAGACTCCTGGAGAGAGTTCCACAGATACTCATACTTGTGAGTGGTGGAAGATCTGGAGATGACATAAGAACCTCAGTGAGAATGCTGAGAGAGATTGGTGTCATGGCAATTACCATTGGAACAACCAATGCAGACACCCTAGAGCTTCAAACAATATCTCATGAACCCAAATACTCACTCTCTGTCACTGATTATGAGGAACTTCCCTCTGCTGCACGGGATATATTATCATTGTTAAAGGAGGCTTCCCCAAATACAGAGCAAACTGCTCCTGCTAAGGATTTTGGTAAGATTAACAGTTTCTACCTTTTCACTTAAAACATTGTTTAGTAAATAAAATTAAAAGAGGAATCATAGTTGACTATATCAGAGCTGCTTACCTGCACAAATTCGTATTGTCTCTGTTTCCAAATTTGTCATCTTTGTTGCAGATTCAAAGAAAAACGATGTTGTTTTTCTTGTTGATGGATCATATGACTCACGAAATGGTTTCGAAGAGATTCGAGCTTTTGTAGAAAAAACAGTTGAAAGTTTAAATCTCAGGGAGAACAGAGACCAAGTGGCTTTTGTACAATACAGCCGTGATGCCACAGCCAATTTCTACTTGAACTCCTATGCATCCAAGAATGATGTGCTCAGTTCCATTCGGACAATGAGGCACAAGTTGGGACGTCCCCTCAATATTGGCAAAGCACTGACTTTTGTCAGAGACAACGTCTTTGCTGCTTCAGTCGGAGGCAGACATGCAGAATCAGTCCCTCAGTATCTGTATGTGTTCAGTGGTGGCCGATCAGGGGATGATGTCAGAGGACCAGCACAGTCACTCAAAGAAAATGGAATAAAGACTTTTAGTTTTGGAACAAAGAATTCTGATACATTGGAAATGCAAACCATCTCTTTCACACCAGCACATTATTTCCCTGTGACAAACTTTAACAACCTGCAAAGCATACACTCATCAGTGGAAGCAACTTTGAGGGGCACTCAAGAAACGACTGAATTCCCAACCGTTATTGGTAAGAAGTGGAACTATTAAATTGAGCTTTAACATTTTAGAGATGTGAACCTAAAAGTTGTATTATTATATATCACAGATATATTAAAAAGGTTTCTTTCAACAGTAAAGATGTAGTGTTGTAAAATGTTTGTTTGTATCCATTTCAGACACTTCCACAATTGCAAAATTAGATCTTCAGAGTGCAGATATTGTTTTTCTCTTGGAGGGATCTGATGAAATGCGAGCGAGTGAAAAAACTATTTTGGACTTTGTCAGAGATTTTGTAAAGCCATTGGAAATTGGTCCCAGCAAAGTACAAGTTGCTTTGATTCAGTACAGCAAAGAGCCCACTGCTGATTTTCACCTGAACACGTACTCACTGAAAGACAACATCATGAGTCATTTAAGTAATGTCAAACTGAGAGGAGGTGTCACCACGAACACCGGTGGAGCTCTTGATTATGTGAAGAGCAACGTGTTGTCTGCTTCATCTGGAAGCCGAGCCCGGCAGGGAGTCCCACAGATACTGATTCTCTTAAGAGGGAGAAAGTCAGAAGACAACCTCTTTGGTCCAGTGGAGAGACTGAGAAAGGCTGGAATTGTTCTTTTCAGTGTCTGGGTAAAGAATGCAGACAGACAGGAGATGGATCAATTGGCACAAAGTTCAACGGAACAGTATTTTATCAAGGAGAAGTCTGACTTCCCTCTTTTGAGTGAGCAGTTGCTCTCAGCCATTGCATCTCACAAAGGCACATCCAGCACTGGTGTAGGTGAGTGACAATAAGTATTATTAAATACTTTTGTGTGTGTAAACCATACAAACTACATTCCAGTTCAGTGGTTATCCCATATCCGTCAAATTATATGATTACATAATCATGTGATTGTTTTCTAGGTTCAAGGTCCAGCATGACTAGAGACATTGTCTTTCTCATTGATGGATCTGATGATGTCGGAAGCAGATTCTCTGCTATACGGGAATTTGTTGCAAAAATGGTTGACAGCTTTGACCTGGACCAAGGAAAAGATAAAGTCGCTGTTGTACAATACAGCAACAATCCTGAGCTCAATTTCAATTTGAATACTTACAATACAAGAGAGGAGGTTTTTAATCATGTCACAAGCCTAAAACCAAAAGGTGGAAGGCCCCAGTATATTGGAAAAGCACTGCAGTTTGTGCGGGATAATGTCTTTGTTCCAAATGCAGGGAGTCGACGTAATGAAGGTGCCAAACAAATACTTATTGTATTTGCTGGTGGAAGATCTAAAGATTCCCCACGTGGCCCAGCAAGTATGCTCAAGGCTGCAGGGATTGTCACTTTTGCAGTTGGATCAAGATTGTCAAATTCAGCTGAACTGCAAGTCATTTCCTCTGAGCGAAATTATACTTATTCAATTTCTGACTTTGTTAGTCTCCCTCGTATACAGCAAAATTTGATGAGTCATCTTAATCAAGTGGGAGTTGAGGAGGAAACTGAAGGAGGTAAGAAGTCAGAATTTTTGAATAATCATTCAGATGAAAAAACCTATGGTGGATTGATATTTTAAATCTACTGTATTTTCATCGATCCCATTTATTTTCATTGACAGTGCAAAGTGATGAAAAAGGAAGAGACATAGTTTTTCTTTTGGATGGATCCGATTCAACCAGAAATGCATTTTCAGCAATTCAGGATTTTCTGTACAACATAATTGAAAGATTTGAAATCGGGCTGAAGAAAGACAGAGTTGCTGTGATTCAGTTCAGCAATTTGACACAAGCTGAATTCTTTTTGAATTCATTCACGAGGAGGGAAGATGTTCTTACAGCTGTCAGAAAGCTCTCACACAAAGGCGGAAGACCCCTCAACACTGGAGCAGCCCTCCAGTATTTGAGGGATAATGTCTTAACAGCCTCTGCAGGAAGCAGGCGCCTGGAAGGAGTTCCACAGGTGCTAATATTGCTAAATGGTGGAAAGTCTTCTGACAACGTAGATACCCCAGCCTCTGCTCTCAAACAGCAGGGTGTCTTTGTAATTGGCATTGGAACAAGCAGCTCTGACATTAATGAGCTGCAGAAGATATCCTCTGACCCTAGTCTCACTCTATCAGTGACTGAGTTCACTGAGCTCCCCAGTGTCCAAGAACAGCTCTCCTCTGTAATGAGCACAGTACTAGTGAGGGCCACGCCCGTGACACCAGCAGTAACCGGTAAGAAATTGAACACCTTTTACATTCCAAGATCAGTGTAGTAGGCAAATTGAACCATGCTAGAGTGCATTTCTCCTACTTAAGGTCAGCCAGTGCCACTTTTATATGACAGTTGTAAAAACTTTGACAGAGTCAGTCCTAAAAGTTGAGGTTAGCTTTCATTGGTAGACTTTCAAACAGAAACCTTTTACGCTATGACCTTAACATGTCCCAATTCTTATGTTCCATAGTGGAGAAACAGCCAAAGGGAAGAGATTTTGTGTTCTTGTTGGACGGATCTGATGGTACTAGAACTGGATTCCCAGCTATGACAGACTTTGTCCAAAGAGTTGTAGAGACACTCAGTGTGGATGACAACAAAGACCGTGTCTCAGTGGTTCAGTACAGCAGAGATCCAGCCGTCCAGTTCTATCTGAACACATACAGGACAAAGGGCGAGATCTTTGACACCCTCAGAGGTTTGAAACACAAAGGCGGAAGACCCCTCAACACTGGAGCAGCCCTCCAGTATTTGAGGGATAATGTCTTCACAGCCTCTGCAGGAAGCAGGCGCCTGGAAGGAGTTCCACAGGTGCTAATATTGCTAAGTGGTGGAAGGTCTTTTGACAGTGTTGATGCACCAGCCTCTGCTCTGAAAAAAATGGGTGTCTTGATCTTTGCCATTGGAACCAAGAGCTCTGATAGCACAGAACTGCGGAAGATAGCCCAGGATCCAAGTTACGCTCTGTCTGTGCCTGAATTCACTGACCTTCCCAGTGTCCAACAGCAGCTTCAGTCCTCTGTGGAGGATGTGGTTATTGACGTCACCCCAGAGTCACCAACTGTACTTGGTATGTTTACTAGCACAGCCTCTTGCCTGAAGGGCTACCTGACTTGTCTAACCTTGCAAAGTTTTAAATTTGTTCCCGCTCTATCTGTTCTCAGTTGACAGTGCCAAAAAGGATATTGTATTCCTTCTGGATGGTTCTGATGGCACAAGGAATGGCTTCCCTGCCATGCGTGATTTTGTTGAGAGAGTGGTGGAGAAACTGAATGTGGGAGAAAACAAAGACCGTGTCTCTGTGGTCCAGTACAGCAGAGATGCAGAGGTCCATTTCTATCTGAACACATACACCACCAGAGAGGATATTGTGGATTCGGTCAGGGGGCTGAGATACAGAGGAGGCAGACCCCTCAACACTGGGGCAGCCCTCCAGTACGTCAGGGACAACGTGTTTACAAGCTCCTCTGGAAGTAGGCGCCAGCAAGGTGTTCCACAAATGTTGATCCTGCTAAATGGTGGAAGGTCTTATGACAACGTAGATACCCCAGCCTCTGCTCTCAAACAGCAGGGTGTCTTTGTAATTGGCATTGGAACAAGCAGCTCTGACATTAATGAGCTGCAGAAGATATCCTCTGACCCTAGTCTCGCTCTATCAGTGACTGAGTTCACTGAGCTCCCCAGTGTCCAAGAACAGCTCTCCTCTGCAATGAGCACAATGCTAGTGAGGGCCACGCCAGTGACACCAGCAGTAACCGGTAAGAAATTGACAAAATTTTACATTCCAAGATCAGTTTAGGAGGCAAATTAAACCATGTATGATTGCATTTCACCTACTTAAGGTCAGCCAGTGCCACTTTGATATGACAGTTGTCCAAACTTTGACAGAGTCAGTCCTAAAAGTTGACGTTAGCTTTCATTGGTAGACTTTCAAACAGAAACCTAATTACGCTATGACCTTAACATGTCCCATTTCTTATGTTCCATAGTGGAGAAACAGCCAAAGGGAAGAGATTTTGTGTTCTTGTTGGACGGATCTGATGGTACTAGTACTGGATTCCCAGCTATGAGAGACTTTGTCCAAAGAGTTGTAGAGACACTCAGTGTGGATGACAACAAAGACCGTGTCTCAGTGGTTCAGTACAGCAGAGATCCAGCCGTCCAGTTCTATCTGAACACATACAGGACAAAGGGCGAGATCTTTGACACCCTCAGAGGTTTAAAACACAAAGGCGGAAGACCTCTCAACACTGGAGCAGCCCTCCAGTATTTGAGGGATAATGTCTTCACAGCCTCTGTAGGCAGCAGGCGCCTGGAAGGAGTTCCACAGGTGCTAATATTGCTAAGTGGTGGAAGGTCTTTTGACAGTGTTGATGCACCAGCTTCTGCTCTGAAAAAGATGGGTGTCTTGATCTTTGCCATTGGAACCAGGAGCTCTAATAACACAGAACTGCGGAAGATAGCCCACGATCCAAGTTACGCTCTGTCTGTGCCTGAATTCACTGACCTTCCCAGTGTCCAACAGCAGCTTCAGTCCTCTGTGGAGGAAGTGGTTATTGACATCATCCCAGAGTCACCAACTGTACTCGGTATGTTAACTAGCACAGCCTCTTGCCTGAAGGGCTACCTGACTTGTCTAACCTTGCAAAGTTTTAAATTTGTTCCCGTTCTATCTGTTCTCAGTTGACAGTGCCAAAAAGGATATTGTATTCCTTCTGGATGGTTCTGATGGCACAAGGAATGGCTTCCCTGCTATGCGTGATTTTGTTGAGAGAGTGGTGGAGAAACTGAATGTGGGAGAAAACAAAGACCGTGTCTCTGTGGTCCAGTACAGCAGAGATGCAGAGGTCCATTTCTATCTGAACACATACACCAAGAGAGAGGATATTGTGGATTCGGTCAGGGGGCTGAGACACAGAGGAGGCAGACCCCTCAACACCGGGGCAGCCCTCCAGTACGTCAGGGAAAACGTGTTTACAAGCTCCTCTGGAAGTAGGCGCCAGCAAGGTGTTCCACAAATGTTGATCCTGCTAAATGGTGGAAGGTCTTATGACAACGTAGATACCCCAGCCTCTGCTCTCAAACAGCAGGGTGTCTTTGTAATTGGCATTGGAACAAGCAGCTCTGACATTAATGAGCTGCAGAAGATATCCTCTGACCCTAGTCTCGCTCTATCAGTGACTGAGTTCACTGAGCTCCCCAGTGTCCAAGAACAGCTCTCCTCTGTAATGAGCACAGTGCTAGTGAGGGCCACGCCAGTGACACCAGCAGTAACCGGTAAGAAATTGACCAAATTTTACATTCAAAGATCAGTTTAGGAGGCAAATTGAACCATGTTAGAGTGCATTTCACCTACTTAAGGTCAGCCAGTGCCACTTTGATATGACAGTTGTCCAAACTTTGACAGAGTCAGTCCTAAATGTTGAGGTTAGCTTTCATTGGTAGACTTTCAAACGGAAACCTAATGACGCTATGACCTTAACATGTCCCATTTCTTCTGTTCCATAGTGGAGAAACAGCCAAAGGGAAGAGATTTTGTGTTCTTGTTGGACGGATCTGATGGTACTAAAACTGGATTCCCAGCTATGAGAGACTTTGTCCAAAGAGTTGTAGAGACACTCAGTGTGGATGACAACAAAGACCGTGTCTCAGTGGTTCAGTACAGCAGAGATCCAGCCGTCCAGTTCTATCTGAACACATACAGGACAAAGGGCGAGATCTTTGACACCCTCAGAGGTTTGAAACACAAAGGCGGAAGACCCCTCAACACTGGAGCAGCCCTCCAGTATTTGAGGGATAATGTCTTCACAGCCTCTGCAGGCAGCAGGCGCCTGGAAGGAGTTCCACAGGTGCTAATATTGCTAAGTGGTGGAAGGTCTTTTGACCGTGTTGATGCACCAGCCTCTGCTCTGAAAAAGATGGGTGTCTTGATCTTTGCCATTGGAACCAGGAGCTCTAATAACACAGAACTGCGGAAGATAGCCCACGATCCAAGTTACGCTCTGTCTGTGCCTGATTTCACTGACCTTCCTAGTGTCCAACAGCAGCTTCAGTCCTCTGTGGAGGAGGTGGTTATTGACATCACCCCAGAGTCACCTACTGTACTTGGTATGTTAACTAGCACAGCCTCTTGCCTGAAGGGCTACCTGACTTGTCTAACCTTGCAAAGTTTTAAATTTGTTCCCGTTCTATCTGTTCTCAGTTGACAGTGCCAAAAAGGATATTGTATTCCTTCTGGATGGTTCTGATGGCACAAGGAATGGCTTCCCTGCCATGCGTGATTTTGTTGAGAGAGTGGTGGAGAAACTGAATGTGGGAGAAAACAAAGACCGTGTCTCTGTGGTCCAGTACAGCAGAGATGCAGAGGTCCATTTCTATCTGAACACATACACCACCAGAGAGGATATTGTGGATTCGGTCAGGGGGCTGAGATACAGAGGAGGCAGACCCCTCAACACCGGGGCAGCCCTCCAGTACATTAAGGACAACGTGTTTACAAGCTCCTCTGGGAGTAGGCGCCAGCAAGGTGTTCCACAAATGTTGATCCTGCTAAATGGTGGAAAGTCTTTTGACAATGTAGATACCCCAGCCTCTGCTCTCAAACAGCAGGGTGTCTTTGTAATTGGCATTGGAACAAGCAGCTCTGACATTAATGAGCTGCAGAAGATATCCTCTGACCCTAGTCTCGCTCTATCAGTGACTGAGTTCACTGAGCTCCCCAGTGTCCAAGAACAGCTCTCCTCTGTAATGAGCACAATGCTAGTGAGGGCCACGCCAGTGACACCAGCAGTAACCGGTAAGAAATTTACCAAATTTTACAATCCAAGATCAGTTAAGGAGGCAAATTGAACCATGTTAGAGTGCATTTCACCTACGTAAGGCCAACCAGTGCCACTTTGATATGACAGTTGTCCAAACTTTGACAGAGTCAGTCCTAAAAGTTGAGGTTAGCTTTCATTGGTAGACTTTCAAACGGAAACCTAATTACGCTATGACCTTAACATGTCCCATTTCTTATGTTCCATAGTGGAGAAACAGCGAAAGGGAAGAGATTTTGTGTTCTTGTTGGACGGATCTGATGGTACTAGTACTGGATTCCCAGCTATGAGAGACTTTGTCCAAAGAGTTGTAGAGACACTCAGTGTGGATGATAACAAAGACCGTGTCTCAGTGGTTCAGTACAGCAGAGATCCAGCCGTCCAGTTCTATCTGAACACATACAGGACAAAGGGCGAGATCTTTGACACCCTCAGAGGTTTGAAACACAAAGGCGGAAGACCCCTCAACACTGGAGCAGGCCTCCAGTATTTGAGGGATAATGTCTTCACAGCCTCTGCAGGAAGCAGGCGCCTGGAAGCAGTTCCACAGGTGCTAATATTGCTAAGTGGTGGAAGGTCTTTTGACAGTGTTGATGCACCAGCCTCTGCTCTGAAAAAGATGGGTGTCTTGATCTTTGCCATTGGAACCAGGAGCTCTAATAACACAGAACTGCGGAAGATAGCCCACGATCCAAGTTACGCTCTGTCTGTGCCTGATTTCACTGACCTTCCTAGTGTCCAACAGCAGCTTCAGTCCTCTGTGGAGGAGGTGGTTATTGACGTCACCCCAGAGTCACCAACTGTACTTGGTATGTTTACTAGCACAGCCTCTTGCCTGAAGGGCTACCTGACTTGTTTAACCTTGCAAAGTTTACATTTTTTTCCCGTTCTATCTGTTCTCAGTTGACAGTGCCAAAAAGGATATCGTATTCCTTCTGGATGGTTCTGATGGCACAAGGAATGGCTTCCCTGCTATGCGTGATTTTGTTGAGAGAGTGGTGGAGAAACTGAATGTGGGAGAAAACAAAGACCGTGTCTCTGTGGTCCAGTACAGCAGAGATGCAGAGGTCCATTTCTATCTGAACACATACACCAAGAGAGAGGATATTGTGGATTCGGTCAGGGGGCTGAGATACAGAGGAGGCAGACCCCTCAACACCGGGGCAGCCCTCCAGTACGTCAGGGAAAACGTGTTTACAAGCTCCTCTGGAAGTAGGCGCCAGCAAGGTGTTCCACAAATGTTGATCCTGCTAAATGGTGGAAAGTCTTTTGACAATGTAGATACCCCAGCCTCTGCTCTCAAACAGCAGGGTGTCTTTGTAATTGGCATTGGAACAAGCAGCTCTGACATGAATGAGCTGCAGAAGATATCCTCTGACCCTAGTCTCGCTCTATCAGTGACTGAGTTCACTGAGCTCCCCAGTGTCCAAGAACAACTCTCCTCTGTAATGAGCACAATGCTAGTGAGGGCCACGCCAGTGACACCAGCAGTAACCGGTAAGAAATTGATCAAATTTTACATTCCAAGATCAGTTTAGGTGGCAAATATAACCATGCTAGAGTGCATTTCTCCTACTTAAGGTCAGCCAGTGCCACTTTTATATGACAGTTGTAAAAACTTTGACAGAGTCAGTCCTAAAAGTTGAGGTTAGCTTTCATTGGTAGACTTTCAAACAGAAACCTTTTACGCTATGACCTTAACATGTCCCAATTCTTATGTTCCATAGTGGAGAAACAGCCAAAGGGAAGAGATTTTGTGTTCTTGTTGGACGGATCTGATGGTACTAGAACTGGATTCCCAGCTATGACAGACTTTGTCCAAAGAGTTGTAGAGACACTCAGTGTGGATGACAACAAAGATCGTGTCTCAGTGGTTCAGTACAGCAGAGATCCAGCCGTCCAGTTCTATCTGAACACATACAGGACAAAGGGCGAGATCTTTGACACCCTCAGAGGTTTGAAACACAAAGGCGGAAGACCCCTCAACACTGGAGCAGCCCTCCAGTATTTGAGGGATAATGTCTTCACAGCCTCTGCAGGAAGCAGGCGCCTGGAAGGAGTTCCACAGGTGCTAATATTGCTAAGTGGTGGAAGGTCTTTTGACAGTGTTGATGCACCAGCCTCTGCTCTGAAAAAAATGGGTGTCTTGATCTTTGCCATTGGAACCAAGAGCTCTGATAGCACAGAACTGCGGAAGATAGCCCAGGATCCAAGTTACGCTCTGTCTGTGCCTGAATTCACTGACCTTCCCAGTGTCCAACAGCAGCTTCAGTCCTCTGTGGAGGATGTGGTTATTGACGTCACCCCAGAGTCACCAACTGTACTTGGTATGTTTACTAGCACAGCCTCTTGCCTGAAGGGCTACCTGACTTGTCTAACCTTGCAAAGTTTTAAATTTGTTCCCGCTCTATCTGTTCTCAGTTGACAGTGCCAAAAAGGATATTGTATTCCTTCTGGATGGTTCTGATGGCACAAGGAATGGCTTCCCTGCCATGCGTGATTTTGTTGAGAGAGTGGTGGAGAAACTGAATGTGGGAGAAAACAAAGACCGTGTCTCTGTGGTCCAGTACAGCAGAGATGCAGAGGTCCATTTCTATCTGAACACATACACCACCAGAGAGGATATTGTGGATTCGGTCAGGGGGCTGAGATACAGAGGAGGCAGACCCCTCAACACTGGGGCAGCCCTCCAGTACGTCAGGGACAACGTGTTTACAAGCTCCTCTGGAAGTAGGCGCCAGCAAGGTGTTCCACAAATGTTGATCCTGCTAAATGGTGGAAGGTCTTATGACAACGTAGATACCCCAGCCTCTGCTCTCAAACAGCAGGGTGTCTTTGTAATTGGCATTGGAACAAGCAGCTCTGACATTAATGAGCTGCAGAAGATATCCTCTGACCCTAGTCTCGCTCTATCAGTGACTGAGTTCACTGAGCTCCCCAGTGTCCAAGAACAGCTCTCCTCTGCAATGAGCACAATGCTAGTGAGGGCCACGCCAGTGACACCAGCAGTAACCGGTAAGAAATTGACAAAATTTTACATTCCAAGATCAGTTTAGGAGGCAAATTAAACCATGTATGATTGCATTTCACCTACTTAAGGTCAGCCAGTGCCACTTTGATATGACAGTTGTCCAAACTTTGACAGAGTCAGTCCTAAAAGTTGACGTTAGCTTTCATTGGTAGACTTTCAAACAGAAACCTAATTACGCTATGACCTTAACATGTCCCATTTCTTATGTTCCATAGTGGAGAAACAGCCAAAGGGAAGAGATTTTGTGTTCTTGTTGGACGGATCTGATGGTACTAGTACTGGATTCCCAGCTATGAGAGACTTTGTCCAAAGAGTTGTAGAGACACTCAGTGTGGATGACAACAAAGACCGTGTCTCAGTGGTTCAGTACAGCAGAGATCCAGCCGTCCAGTTCTATCTGAACACATACAGGACAAAGGGCGAGATCTTTGACACCCTCAGAGGTTTAAAACACAAAGGCGGAAGACCTCTCAACACTGGAGCAGCCCTCCAGTATTTGAGGGATAATGTCTTCACAGCCTCTGTAGGCAGCAGGCGCCTGGAAGGAGTTCCACAGGTGCTAATATTGCTAAGTGGTGGAAGGTCTTTTGACAGTGTTGATGCACCAGCTTCTGCTCTGAAAAAGATGGGTGTCTTGATCTTTGCCATTGGAACCAGGAGCTCTAATAACACAGAACTGCGGAAGATAGCCCACGATCCAAGTTACGCTCTGTCTGTGCCTGAATTCACTGACCTTCCCAGTGTCCAACAGCAGCTTCAGTCCTCTGTGGAGGAAGTGGTTATTGACATCATCCCAGAGTCACCAACTGTACTCGGTATGTTAACTAGCACAGCCTCTTGCCTGAAGGGCTACCTGACTTGTCTAACCTTGCAAAGTTTTAAATTTGTTCCCGTTCTATCTGTTCTCAGTTGACAGTGCCAAAAAGGATATTGTATTCCTTCTGGATGGTTCTGATGGCACAAGGAATGGCTTCCCTGCTATGCGTGATTTTGTTGAGAGAGTGGTGGAGAAACTGAATGTGGGAGAAAACAAAGACCGTGTCTCTGTGGTCCAGTACAGCAGAGATGCAGAGGTCCATTTCTATCTGAACACATACACCAAGAGAGAGGATATTGTGGATTCGGTCAGGGGGCTGAGACACAGAGGAGGCAGACCCCTCAACACCGGGGCAGCCCTCCAGTACGTCAGGGAAAACGTGTTTACAAGCTCCTCTGGAAGTAGGCGCCAGCAAGGTGTTCCACAAATGTTGATCCTGCTAAATGGTGGAAGGTCTTATGACAACGTAGATACCCCAGCCTCTGCTCTCAAACAGCAGGGTGTCTTTGTAATTGGCATTGGAACAAGCAGCTCTGACATTAATGAGCTGCAGAAGATATCCTCTGACCCTAGTCTCGCTCTATCAGTGACTGAGTTCACTGAGCTCCCCAGTGTCCAAGAACAGCTCTCCTCTGTAATGAGCACAGTGCTAGTGAGGGCCACGCCAGTGACACCAGCAGTAACCGGTAAGAAATTGACCAAATTTTACATTCAAAGATCAGTTTAGGAGGCAAATTGAACCATGTTAGAGTGCATTTCACCTACTTAAGGTCAGCCAGTGCCACTTTGATATGACAGTTGTCCAAACTTTGACAGAGTCAGTCCTAAATGTTGAGGTTAGCTTTCATTGGTAGACTTTCAAACGGAAACCTAATGACGCTATGACCTTAACATGTCCCATTTCTTCTGTTCCATAGTGGAGAAACAGCCAAAGGGAAGAGATTTTGTGTTCTTGTTGGACGGATCTGATGGTACTAAAACTGGATTCCCAGCTATGAGAGACTTTGTCCAAAGAGTTGTAGAGACACTCAGTGTGGATGACAACAAAGACCGTGTCTCAGTGGTTCAGTACAGCAGAGATCCAGCCGTCCAGTTCTATCTGAACACATACAGGACAAAGGGCGAGATCTTTGACACCCTCAGAGGTTTGAAACACAAAGGCGGAAGACCCCTCAACACTGGAGCAGCCCTCCAGTATTTGAGGGATAATGTCTTCACAGCCTCTGCAGGAAGCAGGCGCCTGGAAGGAGTTCCACAGGTGCTAATATTGCTAAGTGGTGGAAGGTCTTTTGACCGTGTTGATGCACCAGCCTCTGCTCTGAAAAAGATGGGTGTCTTGATCTTTGCCATTGGAACCAGGAGCTCTAATAACACAGAACTGCGGAAGATAGCCCACGATCCAAGTTACGCTCTGTCTGTGCCTGATTTCACTGACCTTCCTAGTGTCCAACAGCAGCTTCAGTCCTCTGTGGAGGAGGTGGTTATTGACATCACCCCAGAGTCACCTACTGTACTTGGTATGTTAACTAGCACAGCCTCTTGCCTGAAGGGCTACCTGACTTGTCTAACCTTGCAAAGTTTTAAATTTGTTCCCGTTCTATCTGTTCTCAGTTGACAGTGCCAAAAAGGATATTGTATTCCTTCTGGATGGTTCTGATGGCACAAGGAATGGCTTCCCTGCCATGCGTGATTTTGTTGAGAGAGTGGTGGAGAAACTGAATGTGGGAGAAAACAAAGACCGTGTCTCTGTGGTCCAGTACAGCAGAGATGCAGAGGTCCATTTCTATCTGAACACATACACCACCAGAGAGGATATTGTGGATTCGGTCAGGGGGCTGAGATACAGAGGAGGCAGACCCCTCAACACCGGGGCAGCCCTCCAGTACGTTAAGGACAACGTGTTTACAAGCTCCTCTGGGAGTAGGCGCCAGCAAGGTGTTCCACAAATGTTGATCCTGCTAAATGGTGGAAAGTCTTTTGACAATGTAGATACCCCAGCCTCTGCTCTCAAACAGCAGGGTGTCTTTGTAATTGGCATTGGAACAAGCAGCTCTGACATTAATGAGCTGCAGAAGATATCCTCTGACCCTAGTCTCGCTCTATCAGTGACTGAGTTCACTGAGCTCCCCAGTGTCCAAGAACAGCTCTCCTCTGTAATGAGCACAATGCTAGTGAGGGCCACGCCAGTGACACCAGCAGTAACCGGTAAGAAATTTACCAAATTTTACAATCCAAGATCAGTTAAGGAGGCAAATTGAACCATGTTAGAGTGCATTTCACCTACGTAAGGCCAACCAGTGCCACTTTGATATGACAGTTGTCCAAACTTTGACAGAGTCAGTCCTAAAAGTTGAGGTTAGCTTTCATTGGTAGACTTTCAAACGGAAACCTAATTACGCTATGACCTTAACATGTCCCATTTCTTATGTTCCATAGTGGAGAAACAGCGAAAGGGAAGAGATTTTGTGTTCTTGTTGGACGGATCTGATGGTACTAGTACTGGATTCCCAGCTATGAGAGACTTTGTCCAAAGAGTTGTAGAGACACTCAGTGTGGATGATAACAAAGACCGTGTCTCAGTGGTTCAGTACAGCAGAGATCCAGCCGTCCAGTTCTATCTGAACACATACAGGACAAAGGGCGAGATCTTTGACACCCTCAGAGGTTTGAAACACAAAGGCGGAAGACCCCTCAACACTGGAGCAGCCCTCCAGTATTTGAGGGATAATGTCTTCACAGCCTCTGCAGGAAGCAGGCGCCTGGAAGCAGTTCCACAGGTGCTAATATTGCTAAGTGGTGGAAGGTCTTTTGACAGTGTTGATGCACCAGCCTCTGCTCTGAAAAAGATGGGTGTCTTGATCTTTGCCATTGGAACCAGGAGCTCTAATAACACAGAACTGCGGAAGATAGCCCACGATCCAAGTTACGCTCTGTCTGTGCCTGATTTCACTGACCTTCCTAGTGTCCAACAGCAGCTTCAGTCCTCTGTGGAGGAGGTGGTTATTGACGTCACCCCAGAGTCACCAACTGTACTTGGTATGTTTACTAGCACAGCCTCTTGCCTGAAGGGCTACCTGACTTGTTTAACCTTGCAAAGTTTACATTTTTTTCCCGTTCTATCTGTTCTCAGTTGACAGTGCCAAAAAGGATATCGTATTCCTTCTGGATGGTTCTGATGGCACAAGGAATGGCTTCCCTGCTATGCGTGATTTTGTTGAGAGAGTGGTGGAGAAACTGAATGTGGGAGAAAACAAAGACCGTGTCTCTGTGGTCCAGTACAGCAGAGATGCAGAGGTCCATTTCTATCTGAACACATACACCAAGAGAGAGGATATTGTGGATTCGGTCAGGGGGCTGAGATACAGAGGAGGCAGACCCCTCAACACCGGGGCAGCCCTCCAGTACGTCAGGGAAAACGTGTTTACAAGCTCCTCTGGAAGTAGGCGCCAGCAAGGTGTTCCACAAATGTTGATCCTGCTAAATGGTGGAAAGTCTTTTGACAATGTAGATACCACAGCCTCTGCTCTCAAACAGCAGGGTGTCTTTGTAATTGGCATTGGAACAAGCAGCTCTGACATGAATGAGCTGCAGAAGATATCCTCTGACCCTAGTCTCGCTCTATCAGTGACTGAGTTCACTGAGCTCCCCAGTGTCCAAGAACAACTCTCCTCTGTAATGAGCACAATGCTAGTGAGGGCCACGCCAGTGACACCAGCAGTAACCGGTAAGAAATTGATCAAATTTTACATTCCAAGATCAGTTTAGGTGGCAAATTGAACCATGTTATAGTGCAATTCAACTACTTAAGGTCAGCCAGTGCCACTTTGATATGACAGTTGTCCAAACTTTGACAGAGTCAGTCCTAAAAGTTGAGGTTAGCTTTCATTGGTAGACTTTCAAACGGAAACCTAATTACGCTATGACCTTAACATGTCCCATTTATTATGTTCCATAGTGGAGAAACAGCCAAAGGGAAGAGATTTTGTGTTCTTGTTGGACGGATCTGATGGTACTAGTACTGGATTCCCAGCTATGAGAGACTTTGTCCAAAGAGTTGTAGAGACACTCAGTGTGGATGACAACAAAGACCGTGTCTCAGTGGTTCAGTACAGTAGAGATCCAGCCGTCCAGTTCTATCTGAACACATACACGACAAAGGGCGAGATCTTTGACACCCTCAGAGGTTTGAAACACAAAGGCGGAAGACCCCTCAACACTGGAGCAGCCCTCCAGTATTTGAGGGATAATGTCTTCACAGCCTCTGCAGGAAGCAGGCGCCTGGAAGGAGTTCCACAGGTGCTAATATTGCTAAGTGGTGGAAGGTCTTTTGACAGTGTTGATGCACCAGCCTCTGCTCTGAAAAAAATGGGTGTCTTGATCTTTGCCATTGGAACCAAGAGCTCTGATAGCACAGAACTGCGGAGGATAGCCCAGGATCCAAGATACGCTCTGTCTGTGCCTGAATTCACTGACCTTCCCAGTGTCCAACAGCAGCTTCAGTCCTCTGTGGAGGATGTGGTTATTGACGTCACCCCAGAGTCACCAACTGTACTTGGTATGTTTACTAGCACAGCCTCTTGCCTGAAGGGCTACCTGACTTGTCTAACCTTGCAAAGTTTTAAATTTGTTCACGCTCTATCTGTTCTCAGTTGACAGTGCCAAAAAGGATATTGTATTCCTTCTGGATGGTTCTGATGGCACAAGGAATGGCTTCCCTGCCATGCGTGATTTTGTTGAGAGAGTGGTGGAGAAACTGAATGTGGGAGAAAACAAAGACCGTGTCTCTGTGGTCCAGTACAGCAGAGATGCAGAGGTCCATTTCTATCTGAACACATACACCACCAGAGAGGATATTGTGGATTCGGTCAGGGGGCTGAGATACAGAGGAGGCAGACCCCTCAACACTGGGGCAGCCCTCCAGTACGTCAGGGACAACGTGTTTACAAGCTCCTCTGGGAGTAGGCGCCAGCAAGGTGTTCCACAAATGTTGATCCTGCTAAATGGTGGAAGGTCTTATGACAACGTAGATACCCCAGCCTCTGCTCTCAAACAGCAGGGTGTCTTTGTAATTGGCATTGGAACAAGCAGCTCTGACATTAATGAGCTGCAGAAGATATCCTCTGACCCTAGTCTCGCTCTATCAGTGACTGAGTTCACTGAGCTCCCCAGTGTCCAAGAACAGCTCTCCTCTGTAATGAGCACAATGCTAGTGAGGGCCACGCCAGTGACACCAGCAGTAACCGGTAAGAAATTGACAAAATTTGACATTCCAAGATCAGTTTAGGAGGCAAATTAAACCATGTATGATTGCATTTCACCTACTTAAGGTCAGCCAGTGCCACTTTGATATGACAGTTGTCCAAACTTTGACAGAGTCAGTCCTAAAAGTTGACGTTAGCTTTCATTGGTAGACTTTCAAACAGAAACCTAATTACGCTATGACCTTAACATGTCCCATTTCTTATGTTCCATAGTGGAGAAACAGCCAAAGGGAAGAGATTTTGTGTTCTTGTTGGACGGATCTGATGGTACTAAAACTGGATTCCCAGCTATGAGAGACTTTGTCCAAAGAGTTGTAGAGACACTCAGTGTGGATGACAACAAAGACCGTGTCTCAGTGGTTCAGTACAGCAGAGATCCAGCCGTCCAGTTCTATCTGAACACATACAGGACAAAGGGCGAGATCTTTGACACCCTCAGAGGTTTGAAACACAAAGGCGGAAGACCCCTCAACACTGGAGCAGCCCTCCAGTATTTGAGGGATAATGTCTTCACAGCCTCTGCAGGCAGCAGGCGCCTGGAAGGAGTTCCACAGGTGCTAATATTGCTAAGTGGTGGAAGGTCTTTTGACCGTGTTGATGCACCAGCCTCTGCTCTGAAAAAGATGGGTGTCTTGATCTTTGCCATTGGAACCAGGAGCTCTAATAACACAGAACTGCGGAGGATAGCCCACGATCCAAGTTACGCTCTGTCTGTGCCTGATTTCACTGACCTTCCTAGTGTCCAACAGCAGCTTCAGTCCTCTGTGGAGGAGGTGGTTATTGACATCACCCCAGAGTCCCCTACTGTACTTGGTATGTTAACTAGCACAGCCTCTTGCCTGAAGGGCTACCTGACTTGTCTAACCTTGCAAAGTTTTAAATTTGTTCCCGTTCTATCTGTTCTCAGTTGACAGTGCCAAAAAGGATATTGTATTCCTTCTGGATGGTTCTGATGGCACAAGGAATGGCTTCCCTGCCATGCGTGATTTTGTTGAGAGAGTGGTGGAGAAACTGAATGTGGGAGAAAACAAAGACCGTGTCTCTGTGGTCCAGTACAGCAGAGATGCAGAGGTCCATTTCTATCTGAACACATACACCACCAGAGAGGATATTGTGGATTCGGTCAGGGGGCTGAGATACAGAGGAGGCAGACCCCTCAACACCGGGGCAGCCCTCCAGTACGTTAAGGACAACGTGTTTACAAGCTCCTCTGGGAGTAGGCGCCAGCAAGGTGTTCCACAAATGTTGATCCTGCTAAATGGTGGAAAGTCTTTTGACAATGTAGATACCCCAGCCTCTGCTCTCAAACAGCAGGGTGTCTTTGTAATTGGCATTGGAACAAGCAGCTCTGACATTAATGAGCTGCAGAAGATATCCTCTGACCCTAGTCTCGCTCTATCAGTGACCGAGTTCACTGAGCTCCCCAGTGTCCAAGAACAGCTCTCCTCTGTAATGAGCATAATGCTAGTGAGGGCCACACCAGTGACACCAGCAGTAACCGGTAAGAAATTGACCAAATTTTACATTCCAAGATCAGTTAAGGAGGCAAATTGAACCATGTTAGAGTGCATTTCACCTACTTAAGGCCAACCAGTGCCACTTTGATATGACAGTTATCCAAACTTTGACAGAGTCAGTCCTAAAAGTTGAGGTTAGCTTTTATTGGTAGACTTTCAAACGGAAACCTAATTACGCTATGACCTTAACATGTCCCATTTCTTATGTTCCATAGTGGAGAAACAGCGAAAGGGAAGAGATTTTGTGTTCTTGTTGGACGGATCTGATGGTACTAGTACTGGATTCCCAGCTATGAGAGACTTTGTCCAAAGAGTTGTGGAGACACTCAGTGTGGATGACAACAAAGACCGTGTCTCAGTGGTTCAGTACAGTAGAGATCCAGCCGTCCAGTTCTATCTGAACACATACACGACAAAGGGCGAGATCTTTGACACCCTCAGAGGTTTGAAACACAAAGGCGGAAGACCCCTCAACACTGGAGCAGCCCTCCAGTATTTGAGGGATAATGTCTTCACAGCCTCTGCAGGAAGCAGGCGCCTGGAAGGAGTTCCACAGGTGCTAATATTGCTAAGTGGTGGAAGGTCTTTTGACAGTGTTGATGCACCAGCCTCTGCTCTGAAAAAAATGGGTGTCTTGATCTTTGCCATTGGAACCAAGAGCTCTGATAGCACAGAACTGCGGAAGATAGCCCAGGATCCAAGTTACGCTCTGTCTGTGCCTGAATTCACTGACCTTCCCAGTGTCCAACAGCAGCTTCAGTCCTCTGTGGAGGATGTGGTTATTGACGTCACCCCAGAGTCACCTACTGTTCTTGGTATGTTAACTAGCACAGCCCCTTGCCTGAAGGGCTACCTGACTTGTCTAACCTTGCAAAGTTTTAAATTTGTTCCCGTTCTATCTGTTCTCAGTTGACAGTGCCAAAAAGGATATCGTATTCCTTCTGGATGGTTCTGATGGCACAAGGAATGGCTTCCCTGCCATGCGTGATTTTGTTGAGAGAGTGGTGGAGAAACTGAATGTAGGAGAAAACAAAGACCGTGTCTCTGTGGTCCAGTACAGCAGAGATGCAGAGGTCCATTTCTATCTGAACACATACACCACCAGAGAGGATATTGTGGATTCGGTCAGGGGGCTGAGATACAGAGGAGGCAGACCCCTCAACACCGGGGCTGCCCTCCAGTACGTCAGGGACAACGTGTTTACAAGCTCCTCTGGGAGTAGGCGCCAGCAAGGTGTTCCACAAATGTTGATCCTGCTAAATGGTGGAAAGTCTTTTGACAACGTAGATACCCCAGCCTCTGCTCTCAAACAGCAGGGTGTCTTTGTAATTGGCATTGGAACAAGCAGCTCTGACATTAATGAGCTGCAGAAGATATCCTCTGACCCTAGTCTCGCTCTATCAGTGACTGAGTTCACTGAGCTCCCCAGTGTCCAAGAACAGCTCTCCTCTGTAATGAGCACAATGCTAGTGAGGGCCACTCCAGTGACACCAGCAGTAACCGGTAAGAAATTGACCAAATTTTACATTCCAAGATCAGTTTAGGAGGCAAATTGAACCATGTTAGAGTGCATTTCACCTACTTAAGGTCAGTCAGTGCCACTTTGATATGACAGTTGTCCAAACTTTGACAGAGTGAGTCCTAAAAGTTGAGGTTAGCTTTTATTGGTAGACTTTCAAACAGAAACCTAATTACGCTATGACCTTAACATGTCCCATTTATTGTGTTCCATAGTGGAGAAACAGCCAAAGGGAAGAGATTTTGTGTTCTTGTTGGACGGATCTGATGGTACTAAAACTGGATTCCCAGCTATGAGAGACTTTGTCCAAAGAGTTGTAGAGACACTCAGTGTTGATGACAACAAAGACCGTGTCTCAGTGGTTCAGTACAGCAGAGATCCAGCCGTCCAGTTCTATCTGAACACATACAGGACAAAGGGCGAGATCTTTGACACCCTCAGAGGTTTGAAACACAAAGGCGGAAGACCCCTCAACACTGGAGCAGCCCTCCAGTATTTGAGGGATAATGTCTTCACAGCCTCTGCAGGCAGCAGGCGCCTGGAAGGAGTTCCACAGGTGCTAATATTGCTAAGTGGTGGAAGGTCTTTTGACCGTGTTGATGCACCAGCCTCTGCTCTGAAAAAGATGGGTGTCTTGATCTTTGCCATTGGAACCAGGAGCTCTAATAACACAGAACTGCGGAAGATAGCCCACGATCCAAGTTACGCTCTGTCTGTGCCTGATTTCACTGACCTTCCTAGTGTCCAACAGCAGCTTCAGTCCTCTGTGGAGGAGGTGGTTATTGACATCACCCCAGAGTCACCTACTGTACTTGGTATGTTTACTAGCACAGCCTCTTGCCTGAAGGGCTACCTGACTTGTCTAACCTTGCAAAGTTTTAAATTTGTTCCCGTTCTATCTGTTCTCAGTTGACAGTGCCAAAAAGGATATCGTATTCCTTCTGGATGGTTCTGATGGCACAAGGAATGGCTTCCCTGCCATGCGTGATTTTGTTGAGAGAGTGGTGGAGAAACTGAATGTAGGAGAAAACAAAGACCGTGTCTCTGTGGTCCAGTACAGCAGAGATGCAGAGGTCCATTTCTATCTGAACACATACACCACCAGAGAGGATATTGTGGATTCGGTCAGGGGGCTGAGATACAGAGGAGGCAGACCCCTCAACACCGGGGCAGCCCTCCAGTACGTTAAGGACAACGTGTTTACAAGCTCCTCTGGGAGTAGGCGCCAGCAAGGTGTTCCACAAATGTTGATCCTGCTAAATGGTGGAAAGTCTTATGACAACGTAGATACCCCAGCCTCTGCTCTCAAACAGCAGGGTGTCTTTGTAATTGGCATTGGAACAAGCAGCTCTGACATGAATGAGCTGCAGAAGATATCCTCTGACCCTAGTCTCGCTCTATCAGTGACTGAGTTCACTGAGCTCCCCAGTGTCCAAGAACAGCTCTCCTCTGTAATGAGCATAATGCTAGTGAGGGCCACACCAGTGACACCAGCAGTAACCGGTAAGAAATTGACCAAATTTTACATTCCAAGATCAGTTAAGGAGGCAAATTGAACCATGTTAGAGTGCATTTCACCTACTTAAGGCCAACCAGTGCCACTTTGATATGACAGTTATCCAAACTTTGACAGAGTCAGTCCTAAAAGTTGAGGTTAGCTTTTATTGGTAGACTTTCAAACGGAAACCTAATTACGCTATGACCTTAACATGTCCCATTTCTTATGTTCCATAGTGGAGAAACAGCGAAAGGGAAGAGATTTTGTGTTCTTGTTGGACGGATCTGATGGTACTAGTACTGGATTCCCAGCTATGAGAGACTTTGTCCAAAGAGTTGTGGAGACACTCAGTGTGGATGACAACAAAGACCGTGTCTCAGTGGTTCAGTACAGTAGAGATCCAGCCGTCCAGTTCTATCTGAACACATACACGACAAAGGGCGAGATCTTTGACACCCTCAGAGGTTTGAAACACAAAGGCGGAAGACCCCTCAACACTGGAGCAGCCCTCCAGTATTTGAGGGATAATGTCTTCACAGCCTCTGCAGGAAGCAGGCGCCTGGAAGGAGTTCCACAGGTGCTAATATTGCTAAGTGGTGGAAGGTCTTTTGACAGTGTTGATGCACCAGCCTCTGCTCTGAAAAAAATGGGTGTCTTGATCTTTGCCATTGGAACCAAGAGCTCTGATAGCACAGAACTGCGGAAGATAGCCCAGGATCCAAGTTACGCTCTGTCTGTGCCTGAATTCACTGACCTTCCCAGTGTCCAACAGCAGCTTCAGTCCTCTGTGGAGGATGTGGTTATTGACGTCACCCCTGAGTCACCTACTGTTCTTGGTATGTTAACTAGCACAGCCTCTTGCCTGAAGGGCTACCTGACTTGTCTAACCTTGCAAAGTTTTAAATTTGTTCCCGTTCTATCTGTTCTCAGTTGACAGTGCCAAAAAGGATATCGTATTCCTTCTGGATGGTTCTGATGGCACAAGGAATGGCTTCCCTGCCATGCGTGATTTTGTTGAGAGAGTGGTGGAGAAACTGAATGTAGGAGAAAACAAAGACCGTGTCTCTGTGGTCCAGTACAGCAGAGATGCAGAGGTCCATTTCTATCTGAACACATACACCACCAGAGAGGATATTGTGGATTCGGTCAGGGGGCTGAGATACAGAGGAGGCAGACCCCTCAACACCGGGGCAGCCCTCCAGTACGTTAAGGACAACGTGTTTACAAGCTCCTCTGGGAGTAGGCGCCAGCAAGGTGTTCCACAAATGTTGATCCTGCTAAATGGTGGAAAGTCTTATGACAACGTAGATACCCCAGCCTCTGCTCTCAAACAGCAGGGTGTCTTTGTAATTGGCATTGGAACAAGCAGCTCTGACATGAATGAGCTGCAGAAGATATCCTCTGACCCTAGTCTCGCTCTATCAGTGACTGAGTTCACTGAGCTCCCCAGTGTCCAAGAACAGCTCTCCTCTGTAATGAGCATAATGCTAGTGAGGGCCACACCAGTGACACCAGCAGTAACCGGTAAGAAATTGACCAAATTTTACATTCCAAGATCAGTTAAGGAGGCAAATTGAACCATGTTAGAGTGCATTTCACCTACTTAAGGCCAACCAGTGCCACTTTGATATGACAGTTATCCAAACTTTGACAGAGTCAGTCCTAAAAGTTGAGGTTAGCTTTTATTGGTAGACTTTCAAACGGAAACCTAATTACGCTATGACCTTAACATGTCCCATTTCTTATGTTCCATAGTGGAGAAACAGCGAAAGGGAAGAGATTTTGTGTTCTTGTTGGACGGATCTGATGGTACTAGTACTGGATTCCCAGCTATGAGAGACTTTGTCCAAAGAGTTGTGGAGACACTCAGTGTGGATGACAACAAAGACCGTGTCTCAGTGGTTCAGTACAGTAGAGATCCAGCCGTCCAGTTCTATCTGAACACATACACGACAAAGGGCGAGATCTTTGACACCCTCAGAGGTTTGAAACACAAAGGCGGAAGACCCCTCAACACTGGAGCAGCCCTCCAGTATTTGAGGGATAATGTCTTCACAGCCTCTGCAGGAAGCAGGCGCCTGGAAGGAGTTCCACAGGTGCTAATATTGCTAAGTGGTGGAAGGTCTTTTGACAGTGTTGATGCACCAGCCTCTGCTCTGAAAAAAATGGGTGTCTTGATCTTTGCCATTGGAACCAAGAGCTCTGATAGCACAGAACTGCGGAAGATAGCCCAGGATCCAAGTTACGCTCTGTCTGTGCCTGAATTCACTGACCTTCCCAGTGTCCAACAGCAGCTTCAGTCCTCTGTGGAGGATGTGGTTATTGACGTCACCCCTGAGTCACCTACTGTTCTTGGTATGTTAACTAGCACAGCCTCTTGCCTGAAGGGCTACCTGACTTGTCTAACCTTGCAAAGTTTTAAATTTGTTCCCGTTCTATCTGTTCTCAGTTGACAGTGCCAAAAAGGATATCGTATTCCTTCTGGATGGTTCTGATGGCACAAGGAATGGCTTCCCTGCCATGCGTGATTTTGTTGAGAGAGTGGTGGAGAAACTGAATGTAGGAGAAAACAAAGACCGTGTCTCTGTGGTCCAGTACAGCAGAGATGCAGAGGTCCATTTCTATCTGAACACATACACCACCAGAGAGGATATTGTGGATTCGGTCAGGGGGCTGAGATACAGAGGAGGCAGACCCCTCAACACCGGGGCTGCCCTCCAGTACGTCAGGGACAACGTGTTTACAAGCTCCTCTGGGAGTAGGCGCCAGCAAGGTGTTCCACAAATGTTGATCCTGCTAAATGGTGGAAAGTCTTTTGACAACGTAGATACCCCAGCCTCTGCTCTCAAACAGCAGGGTGTCTTTGTAATTGGCATTGGAACAAGCAGCTCTGACATTAATGAGCTGCAGAAGATATCCTCTGACCCTAGTCTCGCTCTATCAGTGACTGAGTTCACTGAGCTCCCCAGTGTCCAAGAACAGCTCTCCTCTGTAATGAGCACAATGCTAGTGAGGGCCACTCCAGTGACACCAGCAGTAACCGGTAAGAAATTGACCAAATTTTACATTCCAAGATCAGTTTAGGAGGCAAATTGAACCATGTTAGAGTGCATTTCACCTACTTAAGGTCAGTCAGTGCCACTTTGATATGACAGTTGTCCAAACTTTGACAGAGTGAGTCCTAAAAGTTGAGGTTAGCTTTTATTGGTAGACTTTCAAAGAGAAACCTAATTACGCTATGACCTTAACATGTCCCATTTATTGTGTTCCATAGTGGAGAAACAGCCAAAGGGAAGAGATTTTGTGTTCTTGTTGGACGGATCTGATGGTACTAAAACTGGATTCCCAGCTATGAGAGACTTTGTCCAAAGAGTTGTAGAGACACTCAGTTTTGATGACAACAAAGACCGTGTCTCAGTGGTTCAGTACAGCAGAGATCCAGCCGTCCAGTTCTATCTGAACACATACAGGACAAAGGGCGAGATCTTTGACACCCTCAGAGGTTTGAAACACAAAGGCGGAAGACCCCTCAACACTGGAGCAGCCCTCCAGTATTTGAGGGATAATGTCTTCACAGCCTCTGCAGGCAGCAGGCGCCTGGAAGGAGTTCCACAGGTGCTAATATTGCTAAGTGGTGGAAGGTCTTTTGACCGTGTTGATGCACCAGCCTCTGCTCTGAAAAAGATGGGTGTCTTGATCTTTGCCATTGGAACCAGGAGCTCTAATAACACAGAACTGCGGAAGATAGCCCACGATCCAAGTTACGCTCTGTCTGTGCCTGAATTCACTGACCTTCCTAGTGTCCAACAGCAGCTTCAGTCCTCTGTGGAGGAGGTGGTTATTGACATCACCCCAGAGTCACCTACTGTACTTGGTATGTTAACTAGCACAGCCTCTTGCCTGAAGGGCTACCTGACTTGTCTAACCTTGCAAAGTTTTAAATTTGTTCCCGTTCTATCTGTTCTCAGTTGACAGTGCCAAAAAGGATATCGTATTCCTTCTGGATGGTTCTGATGGCACAAGGAATGGCTTCCCTGCCATGCGTGATTTTGTTGAGAGAGTGGTGGAGAAACTGAATGTAGGAGAAAACAAAGACCGTGTCTCTGTGGTCCAGTACAGCAGAGATGCAGAGGTCAATTTCTATCTGAACACATACACCACCAGAGAGGATATTGTGGATTCGGTCAAGGGGCTGAGATACAGAGGAGGCAGACCCCTCAACACCGGGGCAGCCCTCCAGTACGTTAAGGAAAACGTGTTTACAAGCTCCTCTGGGAGTAGGCGCCAGCAAGGTGTTCCACAAATGTTGATCCTTCTAAATGGTGGAAAGTCTTTTGACAATGTAGATACCCCAGCCTCTGCTCTCAAACAGCAGGGTGTCTTTGTAATTGGCATTGGAACAAGCAGCTCTGACATTAATGAGCTGCAGAAGATATCTTCTGACCCTAGTCTCGCTCTATCAGTGACTGAGTTCACTGAGCTCCCCAGTGTCCAAGAACAGCTCTCCTCTGTAATGAGCACAATGCTAGTGAGGGCCACGCCAGTGACACCAGCAGTAACCGGTAAGAAATTGACCAAATTTTACATTCCAAGATCAGTTTAGGAGGCAAATTGAACCATGTTAGAGTGCATTTCACCTACTTAAGGTCAGCCAGTGCCACTTTGATATGACAGTTGTCCAAACTTTGACAGAGTCAGTCCTAAAAGTTGAGGTTAGCTTTCATTGGTAGACTTTCAAACGGAAACCTAATTACGCTATGACCTTAACATGTCCCATTTCTTATGTTCCATAGTGGAGAAACAGCCAAAGGGAAGAGATTTTGTATTCTTGTTGGACGGATCTGATGGTACTAGTACTGGATTCCCAGCTATGAGAGACTTTGTCCAAAGAGTTGTAGAGACACTCAGTGTGGATGACAACAAAGACCGTGTCTCAGTGGTTCAGTACAGTAGAGATCCAGCCGTCCAGTTCTATCTGAACACATACAGGACAAAGGGCGAGATCTTTGACACTCTCAGAGGTTTGAAACACAAAGGTGGAAGACCCCTCAACACTGGAGCAGCCCTCCAGTATTTGAGGGATAATGTCTTCACAGCCTCTGCAGGAAGCAGGCGCCTGGAAGGAGTTCCACAGGTGCTAATATTGCTAAGTGGTGGAAGGTCTTTTGACAGTGTTGATGCACCAGCCTCTGCTCTGAAAAAGATGGGTGTCTTGATCTTTGCCATTGGAACCAAGAGCTCTGATAGCACAGAACTGCGGAGGATAGCCCAGGATCCAAGTTACGCTCTGTCTGTGCCTGAATTCACTGACCTTCCCAGTGTCCAACAGCAGCTTCAGTCCTCTGTGGAGGAAGTGGTTATTGACATCACCCCAGAGTCACCTACTGTACTTGGTATGTTTACTAGCACAGCCTCTTGCCTGAAGGGCTACCTGACTTGTCTAACCTTGCAAAGTTTTAAATTTGTTCCCGTTCTATCTGTTCTCAGTTGACAGTGCCAAAAAGGATATCGTATTCCTTCTGGATGGTTCTGATGGCACAAGGAATGGCTTCCCTGCCATGCGTGATTTTGTTGAGAGAGTGGTGGAGAAACTGAATGTAGGAGAAAACAAAGACCGTGTCTCTGTGGTCCAGTACAGCAGAGATGCAGAGGTCCATTTCTATCTGAACACATACACCACCAGAGAGGATATTGTGGATTCGGTCAGGGGGCTGAGATACAGAGGAGGCAGACCCCTCAACACCGGGGCAGCCCTCCAGTACGTTAAGGACAACGTGTTTACAAGCTCCTCTGGGAGTAGGCGCCAGCAAGGTGTTCCACAAATGTTGATCCTGCTAAATGGTGGAAAGTCTTATGACAACGTAGATACCCCAGCCTCTGCTCTCAAACAGCAGGGTGTCTTTGTAATTGGTATTGGAACAAGCAGCTCTGACATTAATGAGCTGCAGAAGATATCCTCTGACCCTAGTCTCGCTCTATCAGTGACTGAGTTCACTGAGCTCCCCAGTGTCCAAGAACAGCTCTCCTCTGTAATGAGCACAATGCTAGTGAGGGCCACGCCAGTGACACCAGCAGTAACCGGTAAGAAATTGACCAAATTTTACATTCCAAGATCAGTTAAGGAGGCAAATTGAACCATGTTAGAGTGCATTTCACCTACTTAAGGTCAGTCAGTGCCACTTTGATATGACAGTTGTCCAAACTTTGACAGAGTCAGTCCTAAAAGTTGAGGTTAGCCTTCATTGGTAGACTTTCAAACGGAAACCTAATTACGCTATGACCTTAACATGTCCCATTTCTTATGTTCCATAGTGGAGAAACAGCCAAAGGGAAGAGATTTTGTGTTCTTGTTGGACGGATCTGATGGTACTAAAACTGGATTCCCAGCTATGAGAGACTTTGTCCAAAGAGTAGTAGAGACACTCAGTGTGGATGACAACAAAGACCGTGTCTCAGTGGTTCAGTACAGCAGAGATCCAGCCGTCCAGTTCTATCTGAACACATACAGGACAAAGGGCGAGATCTTTGACACCCTCAGAGGTTTGAAACACAAAGGCGGAAGACCCCTCAACACTGGAGCAGCCCTCCAGTATTTGAGGGATAATGTCTTCACAGCCTCTGCAGGCAGCAGGCGCCTGGAAGGAGTTCCACAGGTGCTAATATTGCTAAGTGGTGGAAGGTCTTTTGACCGTGTTGATGCACCAGCCTCTGCTCTGAAAAAGATGGGTGTCTTGATCTTTGCCATTGGAACCAGGAGCTCTAATAACACAGAACTGCGGAAGATAGCCCACGATCCAAGTTACGCTCTGTCTGTGCCTGAATTCACTGACCTTCCCAGTGTCCAACAGCAGCTTCAGTCCTCTGTGGAGGAAGTGGTTATTGACGTCACCCCATTAGAACCAACTGTACTTGGTATGTTTACTAGCACAGCCTCTTGCCTGAAGGGCTACCTGACTTGTCTAACCTTGCAAAGTTTTAAATTTGTTCCCGTTCTATCTGTTCTCAGTTGACAGTGACAAAAAGGATATTGTATTCCTTCTGGATGGTTCTGATGGCACAAGGAATGGCTTCCCTGCCATGCGTGATTTTGTTGAGAGAGTGGTGGAGAAACTGAATGTAGGAGAAAACAAAGACCGTGTCTCTGTGGTCCAGTACAGCAGAGATGCAGAGGTCCATTTCTATCTGAACACATACACCACCAGAGAGGATATTGTGGATTCGGTCAGGGGGCTGAGATACAGAGGAGGCAGACCCCTCAACACCGGGGCAGCCCTCCAGTACGTCAGGGACAACGTTTTTACAAGCTCCTCTGGGAGTAGGCGCCAGCAAGGTGTCCCACAAATGTTGATCCTGCTAAATGGTGGAAGGTCTTTTGACAATGTAGATACCCCAGCCTCTGCTCTCAAACAGCAGGGTGTCTTTGTAATTGGCATTGGAACAAGCAGCTCTGACATTAATGAGCTGCAGAAGATAACCTCTGACCCTAGTCTCGCTCTATCAGTGACTGAGTTCACTGAGCTCCCCAGTGTCCAAGAACAGCTCTCCTCTGTAATGAGCACAGTGCTTGTGAGGGCCACGCCCGTGACACCAGCAGTAACCGGTAAGAAATTTGGCCACATTTTACATTCCAAGATCAGTGGTAGAGGCAAAAAAAAACATGTATGAGTGCATTTCATTTACTTAAGGTCAGCCAGTCCCACTTTGATATGACATTCGTGCAAACTTTGCCAGAGTCAGTCCTAAAAGTTGAGGTTAGCTTTCATTGGTAGACTTTCAAACGGAAACCTAATGACGCTATGACCTTAACATGTCCCATTTCTGATGTTTCATAGTGGAGAAACAGCCAAAGGGAAGAGATTTTGTGTTCTTGTTGGACGGATCTGATGGTACTAGTACTGGATTCCCAGCTATGAGAGACTTTGTCCAAAGAGTTGTAGAGACACTCAGTGTGGATGACAACAAAGACCGTGTCTCAGTGGTTCAGTACAGTAGAGATCCAGCCGTCCAGTTCTATCTGAACACATACAGGACAAAGGGCGAGATCGTTGACACCCTCAGAGGTTTGAAACACAAAGGTGGAAGACCCCTCAACACTGGAGCAGCCCTCCAGTATTTGAGGGATAATGTCTTCACAGCCTCTGCAGGCAGCAGGCGCCTGGCAGGAGTTCCACAGGTGCTAATATTGCTAAGTGGTGGAAGGTCTTTTGACCGTGTTGATGCACCAGCCTCTGCTCTGAAAAAGATGGGTGTCTTGATCTTTGCCATTGGAACCAGGAGCTCTAATAACACAGAACTGCGGAGGATAGCCCAGGATCCAAGTTACGCTCTGTCTGTGCCTGAATTCATTGACCTTCCCAGTGTCCAACAGCAGCTTCAGTCCTCTGTGGAGGAAGTGGTTATTGACGTCACCCCATTAGAACCAACTGTACTTGGTATGTTTACTAGCACAGCCTCTTGCCTGAAGGGCTACCTGACTTGTCTAACCTTGCAAAGTTTTAAATTTGTTCCCGTTCTATCTGTTCTCAGTTGACAGTGACAAAAAGGATATTGTATTCCTTCTGGATGGTTCTGATGGCACAAGGAATGGCTTCCCTGCCATGCGTGATTTTGTTGAGAGAGTGGTGGAGAAACTGAATGTAGGAGAAAACAAAGACCGTGTCTCTGTGGTCCAGTACAGCAGAGATGCAGAGGTCAATTTCTATCTGAACACATACACCACCAGAGAGGATATTGTGGATTCGGTCAGGGGGCTGAGATACAGAGGAGGCAGACCCCTCAACACCGGGGCAGCCCTCCAGTACGTCAGGGACAACGTGTTTACAAGCTCCTCTGGGAGTAGGCGCCAGCAAGGTGTTCCACAAATGTTGATCCTGCTAAATGGTGGAAGGTCTTTTGACAATGTAGATACCCCAGCCTCTGCTCTCAAACAGCAGGGTGTCTTTGTAATTGGCATTGGAACAAGCAGCTCTGACATTAATGAGCTGCAGAAGATATCCTCTGACCCTAGTCTCGCTCTATCAGTGACTGAGTTCACTGAGCTCCCCAGTGTCCAAGAACAGCTCTCCTCTGTAATGAGCACAGTGCTTGTGAGGGCCACGCCCGTGACACCAGCAGTAACCGGTAAGAAATTTGGCCACATTTTACATTCCAAGATCAGTGGTAGAGGCAAAAAAAAACATGTATGAGTGCATTTCATTTACTTAAGGTCAGCCAGTCCCACTTTGATATGACATTCGTGCAAACTTTGACAGAGTCAGTCCTAAAAGTTGAGGTTAGCTTTCATTGGTAGACTTTCAAATGGAAACCTAATGACGCTATGACCTTAACATGTCCCATTTCTGATGTTTCATAGTGGAGAAACAGCCAAAGGGAAGAGATTTTGTGTTCTTGTTGGACGGATCTGATGGTACTAGTACTGGATTCCCAGCTATGAGAGACTTTGTCCAAAGAGTTGTAGAGACACTCAGTGTGGATGACAACAAAGACCGTGTCTCAGTGGTTCAGTACAGCAGAGATCCAGCCGTCCAGTTCTATCTGAACACATACAGGACAAAGAGCGAGATCTTTGACACCCTCAGAGGTTTGAAACACAAAGGCGGAAGACCCCTCAACACTGGAGCAGCCCTCCAGTATTTGAGGGATAATGTCTTCACAGCCTCTGCAGGAAGCAGGCGCCTGGAAGGAGTTCCACAGGTGCTAATATTGCTAAGTGGTGGAAGGTCTTTTGACAGTGTTGATGCATCAGCCTCTGCTCTGAAAAAGATGGGTGTCTTGATCTTTGCCATTGGGACCAGGAGCTCTGATAGCACAGAACTGCGGAAGATAGTCCAGGATCCAAGTTACGCTCTGTCTGTGCCTGAATTCACTGACCTTCCCAGTGTCCAACAGCAGCTTCAGTCCTCTGTAGAGGAAGTGGTTATTGACGTCACCCCAGAGTCACCAACTGTACTTGGTATGTTAACTATGTTAACTTGGTATTCAACAGTGAGACTGTTCAATACTCTTGATTCCGCTTCATCATCCCCATAGGTTGCAAATTATCTTCTTTTTGGATCATTCATTTTATCAATGTCTAACTTTTGATCCCTCTCATAATTGTATTTTTCATACTTCTTTACTTTTCTTGTTTCTTCCTTTATTTTTCCTTAAAAACACTGAGTAAATGGTTTTAGTAAAGAGTTATCTCACATGAATCATGTCCTTTTCTGCCAGCATTGTCATAAGGCCCGTCTCTGTATACGCAAGCAATTTGGAATCATCTTTCATTTTTTTGTGTTTGCATGTTTTGATATTTGAATGATGCACCAAATTACAATTACTGATAGCTCCATAAACAAGTTTCTTTCATTCATAATAGGGAGAAAATTAACTATTGTCCAGAAAAGTTATATACAAATGAATGAGCCTTTCTTATATTGCTTATGTAAAGATAATATTGTCATCAATGTTACAACGTGCTAATACATTTTTGTATTATAAAAACTGTGACCTATGTTGTTAGCAAACAAACAACTGAAATCATTTAAAAACACTAAATCAATGGAGAACGACATACCAGATTAAAAAACTTGGGCTTCAAATACAAGAGGTGTGCAACTGTTATCCAACATTTTGGTATGTCATCAAATGTTTTGCATTTTAAATAGTACTGAGCGCTTCCATCTTAATCAAATTTTTTCTTGTGTTTTCTGCTGATGCCCGGAGAACTGTCGGGGTCCTGATATTTTAACTCAGCAGAAGCAGTATTTTGCTTGTGATGTTATCAGCCATCTGGTTTGATCATAAATTCACATTCTATATTAATGTTTAAACTTAAGGGCCGCAGATGCAACGTAATTGGAGCCAGTGTAGACTTTGGAGAAGGTTGTGGTTTTAAAATATGTCTTGCTCATTAACACAATGTAGAATAACAAAAATGATTTATCTTGGAGTAACATAAATCTTTAATACTTTTTAAAGATAAACACATTCAGGTTTTTCCAAGCAGGTAAAATGGAAGTTATGTAATCATGGCATGCATAGCAGCAGTGTTTTGCACTAATTGTCCCCAATTGTGTCGTTAATCCTCTAAATATTTCAGCATTTTCCAATTAAGGTGAGAAATATTATCATGTTGCATTGGCTTGGTAACTGGAAAATGTATGCATCGGATTACACGAATAAGGCATAAAACATACTTTGTGTCGGAAGAAATCATCAGGCGGTAATCAAATTTCTGATCATTTTTGTAACGGAAAATAAGATTATATTTTCTCTGTCCGTTTCAGCGGAGTCGCAGGGGCCCCGGAAGGACATCATATTCCTTGTTGATGGATCCGATGGTGTTGGACGGGACTTTCCTGTCATTCAGGAGTTCATCCGCAGGGTCGTGGAGAGTCTCAATGTGGGCGAGAATAAGATCCGGATCGGTGTCATTCAGTACGGTGACTCTGCTCAGGCTGATATGTATCTGAACTCGCATACAACCAAAGAAGGCGTTTTGAATGCTGTAAGGCAAATGAGGCAACGAGGAGGAAGACAACGTAACCTGGGTCAGGGCTTGCAGTTTATCAATCAGGATGTTCTTACAGCAGCCCGTGGAAGCAGGAAGCAAGAGGGTGTACCACAGTTTGTAATCGTCGTCTCCAGTGGGCCGTCCACTGATGACATCAACCGTTCAGCGACTACCCTCAAACAGTCGAGAGTTCTTCCCTTCAGCATTGGGACCAGGGATGTTAACCCTACAGAGCTGCGGGTTGTTTCGTATGTGCCTAACTTTGCCTTTACTGTCGATGACCTCCCTAGCCTCGACACAGTCCGAGAAAACTTAATCACCACTCTCACGGAGATGTCAAACGATGACATCGCCACGCTGCGTCCAGTATTTCCAACCTATACATGTAATTACTCAATTCAATCATGTCCAGAAATAAACATTCTCACGTACACCACTTTTTACTGTATTTCAGTCATAGTGTATATTTCTGTCAGGAACTTTGTAGTTACCACTAATGCAATTTTCTTTTGTATTCCATCTTTTTGAACAGCGGTGACACCAGCACCCGCACAAGGAGTGAAGAGGGATGTTGTATTTCTCATTGACGGGACGACAGCTGGACGTAGCGAGTTCCCTGCCATCCGGGACATGATAAGAAGAGTTACGGAGAAGCTGGATGTTGGATTGGATAAAGTCAGAGTTTCTGTGGTTCAGTACGCTGAAGAGCCAGTGTCCGAATTTCTTCTGAATGAACACTCCAACAAACAAGAGCTACGCCAGGCTGTGACGAGGCTTCAAAGCAGAGGTGGAAACCGCCTAAACACAGGACATGCTCTTGGGTGGGTATCCAGACGCATCTACCAGAGGTCAGCAGGAAGCCGCATTGAAGAGGGTGTTCCTCAGTTCCTCATTCTAGTTACTGGTGGCAAGTCATCAGATGATGTGTCCACCTCAGCTGACCAGCTTAAGAGAAGCCATGTTGCTCCTCTTGCCATTGGTTCAAGGAACGCAGACCCAGATGAACTGAGACAGATTTCCCTGAAGCCCGAACTTGTATTTACAGTTGACAGTTTCCAGCAGCTTCCGAGAGTGGAGACCCGGCTCATTGACTCTGTGAAAACAATATCCACAGATGATATCATTACTTATGAACCCCCCACGGAAGGTAAGAAAAATGATCTCTCATATTGAAGGTTTACAATGACTTTGAAGTGATTATTGGTTATTTCAATTATAGCATTTGATGCATGATTTGTTTGCAATTTGCCATTTAGCTGAGAAAAGTCTCATGTTACACTGGCGTTGCAGGACAAACATTCCTAACGTCTGCAAAGCCCTGAAGCTTCTAGAGTTCTGTTATATTGGTGTAATTTGATATTTTTTAATGCTTTATTATTTTTCTAATATGCTTGGAAATCTTTTGCTCTGTTTTCATTACAGTTTCCCTAGATCTTGGGAAGAAGGATATTATCTTCCTTATTGATGGCTCAGACAATACTGGTGATAATGGCATTGCTCACATCCGGGACTTCATCCTCAACATTGTTCAACAACTCGATGTGCAGCCTGATCAAGTTCGAGTGTCTGTTGTCCAGTATGCGGACAAAGTAAAATCCGAGTTTTCACTTAACTCACACAACAACAAGCCAGCTGTTATTTCTGCCATCAAAAGACTTCGCCAGATGGGTGGCCGGTCATCAGACCTGGCTGATGCCATTAAATATGTCATGGAGAATGAGTTAAAACCCTCTGCTGGTGTTCGTCTGTCTGAGGCTTCCCAGCATCTTGTGGTTCTCACAGGTGGACGCTCTCCCCAAGATGTTAGTATGTATGGACCTCTGCTTAAGGGCCGCCGGGTAAACTGCATCGGTGTTGGAGCTGCAGGTGCTGACACAAGACAGCTAGGCCAAATTGCCACCAGCTCAGAAGATGTCCTTCAGGTCCCTAATTTCCCAGGTCTGTCGGCAATCAGGGAGAGGTTTATTGCCAGGCTGAGTGGGACTTTGCCAGTGGAACAACCCCCATACGTCTACGATCCAGGTAAGTTGAGCAAAATACTTCAGAAACGTATATATCTGTGATCAGGAATCACATGTAAATTTATTCACATGTACTGAATTGTTTTTAACCTCATCTTTCTCCTTGTGGCAACAGACCTGCCTCAAGCTAAGAAGGCTGATATCGTCTTTTTAGTGGATGGCTCCATCAACTTGGGCCGGGATAACTTCAAAGAAGTGATGAATTTTGTCATCAACCTAATTGACCTGTTCTACACTGAGAGAGACGACCTGCGGATTGGACTGGCACATTACGCGGCAGATGTGACCGACGTCTTTTACCTCAACACATACAAGAACAGGCAAGACGTTATGGATGCCATTGAACGAGCAGAGTACAAAGGTGGACGCAAGATCAACACTGGGGCAGCCATTCGCCATGTTGAAGATGTTCACTTTACCAGAGAAAAGGGAAGTAGGAAGGACGAGGGAATTGCTCAGATTCTAATGCTTGTGACTGGAGGACGCTCAGCAGATGACGGCAGAACAGCAGCTCTTGGTCTGAAGAAAAAAGGTGTGAGAGTGTTTGCCGTAGGAGTGGGTGACATTGAGGATGAACTAGAAAAAATAGCAAGCGAGTCTTCTACCGTGGCTCGAGCAAGCACCTTTTTAGAGCTTTCAGAGCTCAATGAGCAAATCCTGGAGACACTTGATGATGAAGTGAAGGGGAAGCTGTGTGTTGGGGTGCAAGACGGTCCTAAAAGTAATTATCTTATTTTACGCTAATAGAATTTACAAAATAACAGTGACGTTTCAGTTTTCCAGACTAATTCCATGTTTGTTTTACAGCCTGCAATGTGGAGGTACTGGTGGGCTTCGATGTTTCTGGCCGGAACATCTTCAGTGTTCAGACTAATCTCCAGAAGAAGATGGAATTCATTCTAAACACGATTTCCCAAATGGAAAGGATTAGCTGCTCATCCGGGCAGATTCCCTCTGTGCAAGTGGGCATGCTGGCCATGGACGCTGCCTCCGAGCCCGTCCAGCTCGATTTCACCAACAATGCTAAAGAGCTCGTTGTGGCCTTCAAAGCGCTGCAGAGTCGTGGCCCCTTCCTCCTCAATGGCAAGACCATCTCAGCTTACACCAACAGATTCAACACCAGACAGGACGATGTTGTCAAGGTTGGTTACTGAATTTAATGTACTGAAGAATATATCAGAATCTGGGCCATTTCTTCCATAGCTTGAACGATTCAAAATATTAAAAAGTTTGGTATCAGACAGAATAAAGCCGATACCTTCCTTCCCTCCCCTGTTTTTTTCAACCTCAACATAGTGTTACATTGCTGCTCATGTTTTTGACAGCTGAGCTCTTCACTTGGGTTTTGCTGACTTTCTAGTAAAATGGAGGAAGATGTACTTATGTGCACTCGAGGTTGAGTTCTGATTTCAGGAGTCAAATTGTCTTTGAAAAAGTTGACTGTTTCAGAAGTTTACAGCCCCAGTTTATAGGTCAGATGCATAATTGAATCAACATTAAACATGAATGGAATCAGTTCAGGATTAGAGTCAATGCACTTAATTGACTGAATAAATGTGAAAACTGAATTGTGCTTCTCCCTGAAGGTTGTCATACATCTGACTGATGGTCTTGACGCCCCATATGCTGAAATGAAAAAGCGAGTTGACCAGCTTCAGCAATCAGGTAAAAAGATGATTCTTTTATAATTGTGCTTGATAAACTATCATTAAACCTCTGACAAATGATTTATCAATATCACATTTGGAGGTTATTTTGGAGAATAATACTGTTCCTCTAACACTGAACAGGAGTGAACAGTTTCATTCTGGTCGGGCTGGAGCGGGTGGCCAAATTTGAGGAGGCTGTGCTGTTGGAATACGGGCGTGGCTTCAGGTACACCAGACCCTTACGTCTCAATATCATGGACTTGGAGTATGAGCTCAGAGAGGAACTGGTGAGTGCTTAATAGTCACATCCACGGCTTTAGTGTATAGTGCTTTATCTTTATTCCGAAAAAATGACTTAATATTTGTCTTATCTTGCTGCCTAGGACAATATTGCTGAAAGACAGTGTTGTGGTGTTGCTTGCAAATGCACTGGCACCAGAGGAGACCGAGGAGCCGTCGGACAGTCAGGGACGAAGGTAGCTATGTTACCGAACTTAAATAATCTATATTTATATACACAAATACAAAGATTTTTTTTTTTTAAAACCTTAATTATAGCAGCAATGATTGTAATGTATTCATCACAAGCTAATATTTTTGTTATTTTGTCTTTCAGGGCGGTCCGGGGTCAGGAGGAGGCCAAGGTCATCCTGGAGATGAGGGTGGACCTGTAAGTTTAAATCCTAAAACTACTTTGCCTTTAAGAGGACACTCAACAATGACAACTTTGTGTGTTTTGTTGCTCACTTCTTTGAACTCCTTCAGATTTCCCATAATATTCATATTGTGTCTCTAATGACAGGGAGAGAGAGGTCCTCCTGGTGTGAACGGAACACAGGGTTTCCAGGGATGTCCTGGGCAGAGAGGTGTCAAGGTAAAGGCTTTGATATGGAATTTAAAATTCAAGATTTGTTATCGTAATTTAGGAATATAGCTTTATATATATATATGTGTGCTATGGTGTGTAATCGCTATTGTTTTGTTCTGTCCAGGGTTCTCGTGGGTACTCAGGAGAAAAGGTGAGTGCTTTTCTTTGTAAGTCTTCACCAAGACCCAAAGCCGCCAAATAAATGTCCACACGCTGATCAAACAACCAACTGCTCTTATTTTTCAGGGTGAATTTGGAGAAATTGGACTCGATGGCATCAATGGAGAGGAGGTTAGTGTGTGTTGATAAGATCCTGTCATTCAGTTATTTGTATATTGTATCATATAGAATCATCATCAGTCATGTGGAAATTGAAGTTCCACCAATGTCTTCATGTGGCGTCTTTTGAACGGTTTCAGGGCAAAAGTGGAGTCGCTGGACCGGGAGGAGACAGAGGAAACCCGGGGAGAAGAGTGAGTGACTCAATGCAATTTGAGTTTCACATTTTCCAATGAAATCTTTATGTCATGTCGATTGTGCAGAGCAATTCTCATTAAACATATTTATTGTTTCTAGGGTCCCAAAGGTGCCAAAGGACAAGGGGGAGACCGAGGGGAGGAGGGAATCAGAGGAGACCCTGTGAGTATTATAGACCATTGCTGTCCAAAGAGATATTTAACTGTTGACAAATTGTCTTACACATGGATAATTAAAGTGATGAAGATTAATTATTGAGTAATGTTACAATATTTGTACGGTTGTTAATGTTTAGTTTAATGCTTAAAGTAGTAAGTTAAAACTTACTTGAGTCTGAGACGGAGCTGCACAGCTGGCAGATGTGAAGCTGGTCTGTGTCTGATCATCAGAATGTGATTGGTGTGACCCTCCCTCCTTTCTCTCCTGTACATTTTGCATAAGGACATGTTTCCCGGTTTCCCGGTCTTTTCGGGTGTTTATGTGTAGCTGAAGCTGAAATATGATATCTGTCTAATAGGGCACAAGTGGACAAGACAACAACCAAGCAGGACCGAAAGGAGACCCCGGTGATGCTGGACCAACGGTAATGTCCACATTGTGCAAACGATATCTTGCGAGTGTACTTTCAACATTATACTTCCCGAAGTTTTTCCAGTTCAATATTTCATTGTTGTTTGTGTATGGGTCTGTTTTTCTGGGATATATCTTCCAAAACTCCAGGGAGATGCTGGTCAGGATGGAAAGAAGGGAGGCCCTGGTGAACTCGGACGACGGGTAAAGAATTTGCAATCTTCATCTACCATTTCTGTATTTGCTTTTAAAACTACGATTTAATTCCATTCCTCCTTCATTAGGGAGCTGATGGCAGGAGAGGCTCACCTGGACAGCCTGTAAGAGCCTTCCTCTGACAACATACATTATATGATACTTATTGCTCTGACTTTGTGTGACAGTAACTGGAACATTGTGATGCTTGCATGTCATTAAAGGGACCACCTGGAATACCCGGAGTCAATGGTGTGCAGGGAGAGGCCGGCATCGGAGGATCCAGAGTAAGTCAATTCATTTTCACACCATTTTTCGCTGATTATTCAGTCGACAAATACATCAAACACATCCCTGCAAATCTGCAGCATTGGCAATATGACAAATCGTTTTTCACTGAATTATGTAGTATTTAACAATCTATAAATCTGTGTTCATTCTACACTCAGGGGTTGAATTTGAGATTTAATCTGAAAGAAGAGCAGTGCTTCATCAATGTCTGGTTTGTTCTTTGTTCAAGGGTCCTTCTGGACCGAATGGTGCCCCAGGACCCAGAGGAGAAGATGGAAACCCTGGACCCAGGGTGAGTAAACCTGGTCCATTCTTTGAAATAGAACATTCAGCTCTGTCTGTAACACAGTAAACACGACTCTAATGTCTGGATGATTTTTTTCTAGGGTCCTGGTGGTATCCCAGGTCCTGTTGGGGACAAGGGCAGGAGAGGATTTATTGGTCGTAAGGTAATGAGTGAAACACAATTTCGTGTGGCTTATGTTCTCTGGTTCATTTCTAAACACCCTAGACGAGGACAGGCTCTCTCACATTACTGAACACACATGTGTCGACTGAGCAAACATTAAAGCACTATAAGAAAACACCAAGGCCCTTTTTGCTGAAGAAACAATAAACCCATGAGAGTTTAATTAAATCTACAGCAACTGACCTGACGGCTCAAAGAAATAATACTCTCTTAAAATCTGTTTGTCTCTGTTCCTTTGTTTTGTATCTTCCCATTTCTGTGCCTCTGTAGGGAGAGCCAGGAGATCCAGGACCAAAGGGGATCATCGGACCTCTTGGCCCCCGGGGTGAAGCTGTAAGGATGAACCTTCATCTTCTGTATATGCAAAACCGATGAAATCTAAATATAAAAATCTAAAGTATAAGAAGTACTTGGCTTAATTAACCAAATGTCTTTATAATAGAGGAGATAATTATTAGTCAAACAATAAGAGATACTCTTAGAAGCAATTTTCTTACTGTGGCCTTTATGCCCGTGAATGAACGTGGTGTGTTTTTGTTGTGTGTCTGTTGCTCCGGTTTCTCTTTCATTAGAATAGTGAATTGCAGTTGAATTAATAAAATCTGTACAGAGAAAGGTGGAATAGTGAAGATACTGTTCTCCTTGTAGGGTGAAGATGGTAGAGATGGATTTGGTGTCGCAGGGCCCAAAGGAAGAAAGGCAAGTGAAATACTACACTTTGTAATGTGGTGATCAAGAAGTTAAATTACCTTCTCAGGATTATCAATAAACTATTCACTCTTTTCACTTAACGACCAATGTTCGTATGCATCTATAGGGTGATGAAGGCTTCCCTGGATTCCCCGGAATCAAGGTAACTAAAGAAATCCCACACTGGGCGTTGGACCCGTCATTTGATGTCAGTCATTTGCTTTCATTCATTTGCTTTTATTCACTTTACTTCTATACATCTATGTAGGGAGCAGCTGGTGACATTGGCCCTGAAGGTGGACCTGGACCCAAAGGAAACCGTGGACAGAGGGTAAGGGATTCTGTAAACATGACCATGCTATGTATTCCTCAGTACTCACTCTGGCGCTCACTGGACACGTGCAGTGTGTTACGTGAACGAGCTGCATTAGCATGCTCGTTAATGTTGTAACATCTAGGAAGAGACTTCAAACTCTTTTTCTAAACTATTGGCAGATGGCAGAGTTTCAAAGTGAATTATATTCTTTCCCTTTTAATTCTTTCCAGGGTGTCTCTGGGAACATCGGTTCAGCTGGACAGAAAGGAGAGGTCGGATATTCTGGGCCATATGTAAGCAACTAAGCACTTTACGTTGTAAGATGAAATGATAGAGAAAGTGTAAATCTCTGATTCGCAACACCTCTTCTTAATTATGTCTGTTTACGTATGTGGATTTGAAACTTATGATGTAATATACACTGCTAAATGTAATCATGTTAAGTTAAATAAGCCGTGGAAAGGATGTCTTGCATGGCACTGGTTGTTAGTCTGGACATATTCAATAGTTTTTGTCTCCAACAGGGTCAGAAAGGGCCGAGAGGACCAGGGGTTGTGGTAAGTGTCTCGTTTATTTTCTATTATTTGAATGAATGAAAAGAATAACATTTATTTCTGGCGTCAACATCTTTTAACATTTGTTTCCATTTGCCTCGGTCCCTTCAGCAATGTGACCTGGTGAAGAAGATTAGAGACAACTGCCGTGAGTATCACAACTATCAACCATGACGCTCCACAGTATTCAAAGTAAATAATGTTCACGTGTGTTGTGCTGCACAAATGTCTTAATACTCTTGTTTATTTTTCTCTTACAGCTTGCTGTTATGGTGAGTACACAACACTTTGATTCAAACTAACACAGTTGCTGTGTGTGTGCTGTATTCACTGTTATGTGTGTTGTTCACCATCAGGTCAGCTGGAATGCCCGCTCTACCCCACTGAGCTGGCCATCTCCCTGGACGCCTCTCAGAATGTCGACCGCAGAGCTTTCAACAACATGCGGGACGCGGTCCTGAACCTGGTCCGGAACATCACCATCTCTGAGAGCAACTGCCCGAGAGGGGCCCGCGTCGCTTTGACCTTGTACAACAGCGAAGTCACCACCGAGGTTCGGTTCGCCGACGCGATGAAGAAGCGTGCGCTGGTCCAACGCATCGAGGGACTTCAGACCCTGCAGACCAACAAGGAGCGCAACCTGCCGTCGGCCATGAGCTTCGTGGCCCAGAACACCTTCAAGAGGGTGCGCAGCGGCTTCCTCATGAGGAAGGTGGCCGTCTTCTTTGTCGGTGGGGCCCTCGGTCAGGTTCAAGGAGTTACTAATGCGGCTCTCCGCCTGCATGATGCTGGAATCGCCACTCTGTTCTTGGTCAGCCGTGAGGAAAGAGCCCTCACCAGAGCGCTGCAGGTACGACTCCACGGACAACTTCTCAGGGATCCAGTGTGTGAACCAGAGAAAGAAGAAATGTAATTGTGTATTTTCTGCTTCTTTTTGCACAACAGATCAATAACACAGCCCTGGCCCAGGTGATTGTGCTCCCCGCTCCTGGCAGTGCACAGTACAATGCAGTCATCCAAAAGGTTATGAGCTGCCATGTCTGCTTTGGTAAGAGCTCTGCCTTTCTACACTTATATTTTACACTAGGTTTTCTGATCTCCAACCATATCTTCAGAAAGACTCGGGGATAGTCGGAAATAGAGTGAATGGAGTTTTAGATTTGGGAATGTGAATAATCACATAACTTTCTTTGTTAGACTTCTGCTCTCCGGACCAAATGTGTGACTACGTGCCCCCATTGACAACCGGCCGAGATCGGAGGTCTTCCACCACAGACGTGGACATCGACATGGCCTTCGTCCTGGACAGCTCCGACTCCACCTATCCAGCTGTCTTCACTGAGATCAAACGCTACATCGCTCACATCGTAGAACACCTAGAGGTGTCTTCCAATCCCACATCAGCTGTTCACCAAGCCAGAGTGTCTGTGATCCAGCAGGCGCCTTACGAGTTCATCCAGAACAAAACCGGCCTTCCCATCCATGTGGATATCGGCTTGACTGAGCACAGTTCAGCTCAGGACATCGTCACGTTCCTGCTGGAGAAGACACCGCAGCTCGAGGGTGGCAGGGCCCTGGCAGCTGCCATCGAATCCACGGTGGAGCAGGTGTTCGACAAGGCGCCTCTCCAGCGGGACAGGAGAGTGCTGTTCCTCTTTGTGACAGGAAGCGTCGAGGAAGACGAGCAGCAGCTGGTGCGCATCGCCACCGAGGTCAAGTGCAGAGGCTTCTTCCTGGTCATCCTGGGAGTGGGAGGGCAGCTGAGTGCCGGAGACAACCGGGTGTTGTCCCGCATGGCCAGTGAGCCGTCGGATGTCTTCTTCAAGAGGCTGGACAGCCTTTCACAGTTTTATGACAAACACCTCCAGACCTTCAGCCAACTGCTGCCAAAGTACATCAGCAGTAAGTGCAAGACAGACAGTGAACGTCACTCAAGTCAATTCTGTGTTCAAGTCCCTGTGAGTGAGACCCTGTTTGTTGCTGCTTTGCCTTCCAGTTGAAAACGCGTTCTACATGTCCCCCGAAGTCTCCAAAAACTGCAAGTGGTTCCAGAGTGACCAGCCCCTGAAGAACCCCTTCACTTCATCACAGCAACACGAGTAAGTTCCCCGTCCCTGTTCACTGTTCATCTCTTGACAACTTTGATGGTTTCATCACTTTATACTGGTTCATTTACAGGAAGCACCAGAAACAGCATGAAAATCATCAAGCAGTTCATCCAAGGAAGCACAAAGGTAATAACGTGGACTTAAAATACTTCTGGATGCAGAAGGTTTGATTTGTACCAGTTGTTTCTGTTTTCTTCACCGACAGGAGTAGTAGCTTTGTCACACTTATTTCACACATCAGCTTTGTGTCTCTCTCTCACAATCACAGATACAGATGAGCTGCACGTCTCCAACGTCACCTCCAGCAGCTTGAAGCTGCGTTGGAGCAGCCCGGACCCCAAACTCTTCGTCTACTTTGAGGTGGTGGTGACGCGTTTGTCCGACCACGTCCTCGTGCTGAAGACCAACGTGTCCGGCGCTGAGCTCTCTGTGGACAACCTGCAAAGCGCTCAGACGTATCACGCTGTGGTCACTGCCCACACTGCAGAGGGACAAGTGGTCTCCACCCGCAAAGGCATCATCACTACCAGTGAGTCCACACCCACACACACACACACACACACACACTGTAAAAACTGCATGCAGACAAATCCAGCTTAATTCTTCTTACCCCTAAATATCCTCTCACTCTTTTTGGCCCTCCTGTTAGGTTCTATTAATAGAATTATTGTTATCATTGTTAACATTTGAATACAGAGTGATGCCTTTTTGTAGCTGCCTCCTAATTGGGAGTTTCCCTTTGACAGAAACAGCAGAGCATAAGCCGACCAGCCAAGGAACCCGCACTGTAAAGACCAAACCTCTGGACATACCGGAAACTGGTGAGTGACTCTGCGTCTGTGCTTGTGTGTGTGTGTGTGTGTGTGTGTTTGTGTATGTGTGTATACATAATGATATATACCTAACGATAAGTTGTCTTTCAGTCCCAATGTAGGTTTCTCTACACTCGCAGGGGGGGGGGCTTCTTTTCTTCAACAGTTTGTTAGTCACATAGATAAAGTCTGATGGTTTCACTCAAACACAAACGGTGCTTTGCTGTGATTCAGTGACAGTTCAAGTGAACACATCACGTAGGTCTGACCACTCACACTCAAAACCACAGAATCCTGGTCTGTGCTAGATCTTCTTACGTCATGTGTTTGGACGAGCCAGACAGCTCGGGATACAACATCGGGGGCCATTTTGTTTAGTTTGCGGATGGAGATACTGGAGACGTTTTACCGTGCACACATTTGTTGCAGGAATTAATACACACAGCTGCTGCTTCTTATAACTGAGGACATGTTTACTGGCTGTACATTAAGGCAGGCCTAGCTTCTGCCATTCACTCAGGGTTATATACAGGGCTGTCTTCATGACAAAGGGGAGTGCGTTCAGCACGTTGATTCTCCAGTGGGACTAGAAAAGGACTAGAAGACTGGACTCAGCTGCAGTTTTGATATAAATACAGTATTTCTGGGGTTGACTCATGCAAATAGCCTGGAGCACACCCACAGCCTTGCAGATGACTAAATGAACTAACCTGTAACAGTGACTTGATCATCTGCTGTGTCCAAACTGCTATTAAAACCTTGAGCCTGACCCCCTCTGTAGAATGCCATGTGGAATGCATTTTTCTCTTTCCCCCTGTGATGAATGACCCATATCAGCACTGAGACTTGTTTGAACTGTTTGTATTTATCTCTTACTTGATAACGGCTGGTTTCTCATGTAGTTGTAGATTTAATCTTAACACCAACTCGTCCTGTCTCCCTGTCTGTCCTCCATCACTGCTGTGTGTTTGTTGCACGTTGTAATCTGAATGACTTTTGCAGACCCATGCTCACTTGACTCTGAACCTGGAGTGCCGTGCAAAGACTATCAGGCTAAATGGTTCTTTGACAGAAAGAGCGGGATCTGTACACAGTTCTGGTACGGAGGCTGTGGCGGCAATGAGAATAGGTTCGACACTGAGACCCTCTGCTTGAAACACTGCATGAGGTCAGGTAAGTGTCCTGCTGCCAGGCCCCGCCGAGGGAATGTGCCGTCACCTGGCGTGATGGCAAAATCTAACCATTATATCCTGAGCTTCAGCCCCACGTGCTAAACGTAGAACTAACCGCTTGCTAAACCTGGCTCCACCGCAGCTACTGTCACAGCTCACCAGCCAGAACGAGGCGTTGCAGGACGTCAAGCTTTCGTTTTTTCCACTTGTACATGTGACTGTGATAAGAGGGATATTTTAAAAGGGTGGCAGAAACGTGAAGAATTAATTAAACTGCCCCACAGTGGGCTGCAGATATTAGCGTGCTTGAGTAACGAGCTACTACACTCACAGCAGTAACCGAGCATTATCGTCAGCCTGCAATTAGCTAACAATATAATAATATGTTGGAATATTCATATGGAAGATATTTGAGTTCATCTGCTCTCATGTCTACAACTTCTGAAAAGAAGCTTCATTTATTTAAGCTTTTAGACAATATTACATCAAAAAAAATGTATCTTTGTTTATGAAAAGCTTCTGTATTAAGTGCCGCTCTATTTTTTTTTTATATAAATGTTTCAGAATGTGGTGAGGGCCAAGGGCTTAGCAAGTCTTTGGAGTATATACGATTCAAAGGAGAAAATTATGATAACTTTAACTTAAATAGTAATTTTATGACTTGTCACTGATATGATAAGAAATCTGGATTATGACCTCACGTAGAAGTAATAAGCACATGTCAGTGATCAGTATTAACTTTACATTAGACACCATTTTGAGAATTCTTCATTCCTCTTAGTTTTTGGTCAGGTAAAAGTATTTTCCAGTGAAATCACATTGACATGTTGATGTTTCTCCAGAGCCCGAGCCCGAGCCTCAGTCCCAGGTGCAGCAGAGTGAGCAGGTGGAGATCCTCCCGGCTCCTGGTGAGATACGATGCACACTCACTGAGAAAAATACACTTTGAATAACAAATTGCATATTTTCTGACCATTAATTTCCTTTTACTTCTGATGTGGTTTCATCTGCAAGCTTTGCAAACGCTCGCCAAACTAAAAGAGAAACGGACTATGTCCTAATGGTCCAGTTTGAAACCAGAAAATCCACATCCTTCAAACACGATTAGGATCAGAGCTTAGAGGCCGCAAACCTAATGTCGGGCATACAGTATATTGACCAATGCTGCAAGTTATTGGTGTTGCATAATTCACTTTCCACAAACTGTGCTCACTTAGCAAAACAACAAGTTCTTTGTATTCAACTACAACCCCCCCCCCCTACCCACCTCAGATGTTCTAAATGACTGATGGAGAAAGTATAAAAGACAAGCATGGAAAAATGAGAAGGTTCTGCTTTTGTCCCGGGAGCGAGCCAAGTCGTAACCTCCGATAGAATGAATGGAAAGACTTGTTCAAACTTTATTGTGTTTTGTTTTTTTTTGTTGGGGAAGAAACTTCGAGTTAAATGTGTCAGTACCTCATCAGCGCTGGGCTCAAGAGTATGGAAGAATCTAAATCCTGCTTTGTTCTGTAACATGAAAGGCTTCCATCCACAACATGATGATTTCACTGGCAAAGTATTAGTCATTATGTTAAGTATAATGACCATGACACATTTCCTGCTAATCATCCTTAGTGTTCAGATACGTCTGATGTAGTGTGTTTTCATTCTCATTCTCTCACTGATTGCTCTTTGACCCGCCCCTCCCAGCTGCCTCTACAGCTGTAGACATCTGCCAGCTTTCCAAAGAGGAAGGTTCATGTGCCAAGTTTGTCCTGAAGTGGCACTTCGACGCCGCCAGCCAGGGCTGCGCACGCTTCTGGTACGGAGGCTGCGGCGGAAACCAGAATCGCTTCGACACCTTTGAAAAGTGTGTGAACGCCTGTGGGAAACCAGGTACGTGATCGCTGCACATCTGAGGAGCAACACCAGGAAGCCAACATGAGATAGGACATGGAGCTTTGGGCGGGGGCTGTAACGAAATCCCCCAAAAACTTGATTCTACAGTTCACTTTTTATTAGTAGTTTAGCAGAGCCTGCAGAACTCGACCCATGTACCATCACAGTGATAGCAGCAGCACCCCCCCCCCCCCACACACACAAACCTTCTCCAGTGACTATACTACCCCCTCTCCAACCACTGAACATTTGAACATTTGAACATTTGCACTACACTGTTACTTTTTTTACTACTGTATTATCCCACCTATAGTATATTCATATTTATATATCTTTATATATTTATCTTGCTCATAGTTCTTATATCATACAATACCTGTTAATACTGTACTATTCCAGATATATTTCTTACTGTACATACCTATTTATTTACATTCCACTTTAAATAAGCACAATACTCTGCACTTTAGTGCCTTTTTTTGCACTTCTGGTTAGAGGCTAAACTGCATTTCGTTGTATAAGTACTTGTACTGTGCAAATACAATAAAGTTGAATCTAATCTAATCTGTGCTCAGTGAACAGCAGCATTTAAAATACACAGCATGAATCAGACAGATAAACTGCCCCAATGTCTGCTGCACTGTTCAAAGACAAAAGTTCAAAGAACAGAACTAAATCAGTGGATAAATGTACAGAGACCAATCAGAGACTGACCGTGTTCCTCTCTCCCGCTCGTCCTCAGCGCCACTCAACCGAGGAGTCGTCGCTGCAATGAGAACATAGAAGCAAAGTGACACACATGGCCAGCTGTTACCTCTGTGAAGGGGATTCTGAGAAGAACCATCCACAATGGCCATACTGTATGGATGCAAGACCAAAGCAATGGTGGCTGCACTGGATCCACAACAAATGGACGTTATACAACCAAATTCTTGAAGTAGTCTTTTTCACAGCGAGAAGGAAGGCAACACGATTTGCTGCATGATTTTTTTTTTTTTTACCGACTGGTGCTACGTAGTATGTTGTGTTTTTTTACAGATGAGTTCATTCAGTTTTTTTCTGGAACATCATATTGGTTTTCATATTTTTTCAAAACATATATGAATATCTTGGACAGAGATTAGCAAGAACACAAAGCTGGTTACTCTCAGGACCGGTGTTGTTCTGTGCAGATATCTTTTTTTATATTGTGTTTTTTTTTTTTTACATTCCACACTCACATAGGCTTTATTTGATTTATATTGTTCTCCAACTCACTTGATCCCAGTTGAATGAGTCCTTCCCCTCTTTCCCAGTCACCAGGTCCACAGTGTGGGGGTGTGTGTATTTAAAAAGACAGCGACCAGCTGCTCGGATCTAGAAACATTAATGTAACACTAAGTGCGCTTCTGGAGCCACAGCCTTAAACACACACTTTTCCAGCTATTGAGAAATGTAATGTACTTGTCAAGCTGTTATTTTTTTTGGGGGGGGGTGTTCATGTGGTTTTCCTGAAGTCTGTGTTTCCATCTGGGTATAGGAGAAATAAAAATGAATTAGACTTTCTAATAAACATGAGCAACTGATTCTTTTCTTTCATGTTGTGATTTCAATCCGGTAAGAAGCACAGAATATAAAGTGTTTGACATCAAGTAAAAGATTCAAGGAACATGTTAAAGATTGTGTTAAATGTTTTTTATAAACAGCAATTGGAAGCATTGGATTCTGGCTTTGAGATTCAATAGCAAACATATTTTGAGTTCCTTCAAATTTGACTCTGGTTAAAGTGAAAATGCGACTGACTGATAGTGTTGTTGATCCTTTAGTTGGAACAAGCTTACTTTTGTGAACTGAAACTATGATAGTTTTTCACCGTAAATGGCTCTTTGTGTAAATTTGTAAGTATAATTTGGAGGAGAACATTAAAACCCAAGCAAACATCAAGTAATATTTGGATTAGGATCATGTTAAGAGCTTCCTGGGCTAACAAAATCAGCGTGTCTTGACAAAAGAAACATAACAATGAAATAAACTTCATCAACATTTGAACCCTCTGTTATCTTTATTATATTATATATCATGTCTGACCCTATAGATATAAATAGTTCACAGTAAAATTAAATTTCACTCATCTACTCACCACCAAACCGAGGGAGGAGTCCACAGAAACTTAAAAAGCTAAAAAAAAAAGTGTTTGGAAACTGGGATTTATGGGATATAAACAAGCTGAGAAGGAGTTTGTTGTAAACAGACCAACTATGTGGTGGTTTTCCAACCCCTGAACTTCTGTACTTAGGACACGATATTTTTAAGATAAACTGAACTAATAAGAAGGGAAATCCCAGCAGGGATATAATTTATGATTTTTTTTTTCATGGGAATTTTAAATAATTGAAGCAGCATAAATGGAAATGATAAGAGACAGATGCAGGGAGCTGCTCTACAGGATTGGCTGAGCCAGGGGGCGCAGGACGTGCTGGGAGTCAGTGCTGGAGGGAGGGAGGCAGGTACTGGAACCAGCTGCCTGTATTCGTCTTTTCCTGCAGAGCCTTGCTGACCTCAGCTGCTGGACTGGGTGGGAGAACGTTCTCCAGCATAGAGAGGAACCGGCCATGGCTTCAGGTAGAAGATGTCCAGGACTCGATGGGTGGTATCTCAAGAGAATATCTGTTCAGTGAATCAAACACATGGTAATCGAACTGAAGATATCTATGACCGTCCTGATAACCTTTAAATTCTCAGACTTCTGTGTTCTACAGAATATTATTTTACAGAAAATCCCGTTCATAACGATTTGTAACAATCCATCCATAACAATCCATCAACACCCTGTGAGAGATAAGACCTGAATATTCTTTTACAAGACAGAGGAAAAGCTTTGTCAGCGTCTGATGAGGAGAAGGTTAAATATTTGGTCAATGAATTTAAAATGCTTGGGGATGCATTCTTCTTCTTCTTCTTCGTCTTCTTCTTCTTCTTCTTCTTCTTCTTCTTCTTCTTCTTCTTCTTCTTCTTCTTCTTCTTCTTCTTCTTCTTCTTCTTCTTCTTCTTCTTCTTCTTCTTCTTCTTCTTCTTCTTCTTCTTCAGCGACACATCCAGATGTCACTACCCCCGCGTTGTTTGACGCACTTTGTTGTTTTAATAAACTCCCACGTCACTGAAAGATTTCACACCATGGTTCACTGCCTCAACATGAAATAGTTCATTTGTAGAACAGTAAAAAAAAGGTTTTCACAAGCAAATATTTCCTGTTTGGGGCCTTTTTCACAGTTGTTGTGTGAATTTTTCATAATCTGAAAATATCATCTTCACCGAACTACACAGAATTTAACATCTACTCCACACAACATGGCCAAAAGTGAGCATACACCAACTTTGTGGAGAGAGTATGAGTTTGGCTGTTTTACTGTTTCAAAGCCATGTGATGTTATATTCCCATCACGTCCGGCTGCTAACAATGGTTTCAGACCAGTAGCTCCTACATCTGTGGTCATCTACATTATAAAAGCACTATATACAGTAAATACAGAGCATTTAACATTTCATCTACTTGACGTAAACCCACACAACGCACTGGGCCCGTTTCTAGTTGGAATTGATAAATACGTTATTGTTCACTTTTCTCAAGAAATACAGTTTTCCCTGAATCACTGCAGCAGGCCCGTCAAAATTGCAAATTGATTAAGTTTGAGGAAGCTGATACAGTGAATCACCAACTGCTGCTGTCATCACTGGTCCAGGAGCCAACACCATGTTAGTGTGGAACAAACTGGAAACCTTCCTGTGCAGGCTCTCGTACAGTGATGCATGCAGGAAGGAAAAAAACATTAAGTTAAAACAACAATTCAGCACTTTTGGGAATTGCCAGGAAGATTTAACCAGTTCTGTTTATATGAAGGATAAAGTGTGGAAACAGTAGAAAATAGCCAGAACCAATAAAACTCCCTAGTTATCACTTAACGTCCTGTTTATTTGTTCAATTACAACGTGTAAGAATGACATTTAATGGTTTTACAAAGTTTGTGGTTGCTTGAAAACTTCCAGGTGGAAACGTCAGAGCTCTCAACAACTACTCATATTAATAAGCTGCATTTTACTGTTCCCCTCAAATCAGTTGAGACAACCGATGTGATCGAGGTTTAGAGTCATTTTATTGAATCCTGTCTGATATTAAATATTAAATATTAAATCACTCTGCAGTGTTTGATCATCTCAGACCTTTGCTCTGTTACCGACACCTCAGAGTGAAAAAGATGTAGAATAACAAAAAAAAGAGAAAGAAAGACTTGAGCCGTTTGAAAAGAATATGAAAAAAGCAGGAGGCCTCAGCTGCGTCAGAGTTTCCACAGTGAGCAGAACGGGACTAACAGCCGCTCACTACACGGAGACTTCAGCCAAAGCAAGAGAACGCCCCTCGTCCCACATGCAGCCGCGCAGCAGAGGGTGACTTTCAAACAAACAACCTCAGCTCCATCAATCTGTGCAAAACATTATTTACACGATGAACGGAAGATGATGAACGAGTCATAAAGAACACGTGAAATAGTGGGAACTCTTCCCTGGCCCCTGATTCCTGCCCCGACTCACACACGAGGCCCGGTCACTACTTTCTTTGTTCTGTGTTTAAGACCATTTCACGGAGACGGCACTTTTCTCTTAATGTCTGTTTCACATCAAAGAATCTTCTGTCAACACACTGTATGCACATTCTCAGGAATCAGCCAGATCCCTGCTATACTAGCACCACATGTGTGTGTGTGTGTGTGTGTGTGCGTGTGTGTGTGTGTGTTCCCTAAAAACGACTCTATACATGTTGTAAAGATATTATTAATGTTCTCATCTGATCATCTGCATTCTTCTTCGTGTGCGCAGTGAGTGAACGATATTGTTGTAATGACGAATCTTTACTCAACCCAGTGGTTTGGATGTGTCAGGGAACTGGAGCACGACACAGGGAACTGGTTATGATGGTTTAGGGAACAGGTGGAGTCAATAAAAGGCAGGAGGGAGAAAAGGTAACACAACGATCCATGAACATCAAAAACAAAACACTAGCAACAAAAAAACTCAACGTGGAGGGATGAGGGATGAGGACAGGGGGGTGAGACGGCCATGTAAGACACAGACTGACAAAGACAAGGGGAAGCAGAGAGGCTTATTTACTCAGGGGGGGGGGGGGGACACATGAGCAAGAGGTGGAGACAATCACAAGGGGGGGAAACAGCATAAAAGTAGGAAGTCAAGTCGGAGACACACACGAGGAGCAGGAACTTCAAAATAAAACAGGGAATACAGAACTGACCAAGAGAGTCAGTGGTTAAAGAGCGGCCGTCCATCATGATGTCTGCTACTGAGTCTGACTTCAGTGAGTTAATGTGATTAAAGCTCCAGAGACATGAAAAGACAGATTTAATGAAACACTGATTTTCAGGTGGAAAAGGAAACAGAAAGTGTTTAGCCTGAGGTGTGATGTGTTGTTTTAGGTCATGTTTAAATGTATAAGTAGTAAATAACTGGAAATACTGAGCACATGAATATGTTTTAACATTTTATGAATCCTCTGGACCCTGGACCTGGCTCCATGTAGTAAAGCACTGGAGAAACTCCAGTAGTTTCCCTCATAGTTTCCATGGAAGACTTCCCAGTGAATGGTTGGATTTGGGTTCTTTACCAAAAAAAAAAAAGGAGGAAGACATGTCATTAATGATGTTTTAATCTCCACAATTCAATACAGATGTTTCCATGTTTACATTTGAAGTAATTAAGCCAATTGTTTATGAAATAAATCAAATCAAATGTCCAGCTTGTGTAATCTGTGATGAAAGCTGACAGCGGATTGAGGAGCCGTTGGAAAAGCTCTGTGTCTTTCACAGGAATCATTTCAGCCTCGTGTCCTCGTGTGCAACAGTTTCTCCTCTTCGACTGAACAATATGAGGAGGAGTGGTTTAGCCCGAGAGAGATTATCATGGCTGCCAGTTCTCTGAGGCTCCTTCGGTTCTTACGGCGTCTTGACCAAACCGGTCGGTGGTTGCGTGGTGGAGCTGGTGATTCAGATGTGGCCGCTGCAGTGCCAGTGAAAACATTGTTGGAGAAAAGACCGTTTCTCAGCTTTGTGCCGCAAAATTTAAACTGTTCCAATACATGGTTGAAGAATGTGTGGTTTCTTCCAACAAGTCGGGAGAAAGCTGGATTTCCAGCGGCCACTGGCTTCCTGTGCACGACTGCTTTTTTTTTTTAAAAAGATGAGTGAAATAATAATAGGCGGTTGAAAATGGGTTTGGATGTTTGACGTTAATGAGGCTTTGAAACCGAAGCGATCTTGGTGAACGCTCGTGTAGCTGTGGTCTGCTCAGCTTCTTTCCAACTGATGAACTTGGCAAAGCGGCACTGTGAGCGTGGGAGCTCGGCTCCGTCCCTCGTGGCCTCACCGTCTGTGGCCAAAAGAACAAGGGGAGGGAAGAGGAGTGAGGATTTCTTTTTTTTTTCACTGCTGCAGCCGTCCTACCGATGACTCACGCCGCTGGCTCTGCGTCTTTCCACAAGAGCCATAAAAGCCAGGGCCCTGTAATGACTTTCACATTGAGCGGCAGAGCTTTTAATGCCCTCCCACTATCTGCAGCTCCTGAGTCACAGCAGAAACCACCAGCCGACTCATCTCATCCCCCTCTCACTGTTTCCCTTCGGCTTTCCTGGCACAGACCGGGCATTCTGTGGCATCCCCAACATGCCTGTCAGCTATTGCCCATTCATGGTCAGGCTAAATGCTGAGCGTGCAGTCTGCAAACCTCCCTGGTGAGTGGTGAACCCTGCCAAGCTGAAGGTCTGAACACAGGAGGACAAAGAGAAGTTGACATGATGGAGAGCGGAGAAGGGATGGTGGGGCCACCAGGCGCCTCGTGGTTCTCATTGACTGTGACAAACCAAAGACATGAGGATTAGAGTAAAAAACTAAAAGAGACCAGAGAAACTTTAATTACGAGCTCTTTGTGAAGCCTTTAATTAATCTCATATTGTTGAACTCAGTCTAGTTTAATACATTTAGTGAATTTTGCATGGGAAACATATTTGCTCATGAGAAACATCATATTGTCCCCAAACCATGTTAAGAGACCTCCAGTGTTCTACAGGTCTGGACTTCAGGATCACGTCAAGCTAACGTGTGTGTGCTCTTTTTGTTGCCTTGTGTTGAGTCTGCACATCACAGACTCAACACAAAGTCGTTTTGCAAGATTTATGGTGAGAGTCACTGTTCGGATTAATTCTCCTCCTCAGGATTGTGGACTCTGCAGATCCAGGTTTGGATTTCACCGTTAAAAGGCTAAATGAGACGGTTCCAACCGGTTGTGTAATCCAGAGGAAAACATCCAATGAGTTATCTGTCTCACGTCCTCTGTGCTGTTCTTGCTCCAAAGGTCGGAGTGTTATCGATAAAATCACTGGGGACTGTGAGATATGTCTACGATATAAATCTGTGATCTTCTAAACTCAAGGTTAGGTCTGTTCCAAGAGCTCCCCCCCACCACATCACATGTCTTTCTCCAGTGGCTCAGAAGCCTGTGTTTCCAACCACGTGTTTCTGGAACTCGCTCGTATTCCCACAGTTGTGTTGGATAAAGTTAATCACATCGTGCAGGAGCAGTAAACCAAAAGCAAACTTGGTCCACTGCTCCAGCGTCGTGGCCAAAACACCAGGGTCCTACTCAACACATGGTTCTGATCTGTGTGTGGACGGACGGGCCGACAATCACAGGTCACCTCGTCCCCCCCCCCGGTCATAACACAACGATACAACACCTCAATAATCACAATCCTCTGAAAACCTGAATATTTAAGTGCTTTCAATGCCAAATAGTCTGTTGGTCATAAGGGATCAGTCAATTACATCAGTCCCTATCCCAGACGTGCTGTATTTTCTCCTCTGTTTGAATTGTCTGCATGTAGTTAAATCCCAGAGAGACGTCCAACAATAAACCCAAAGCAGAGCTCGCTGCCGACGACACTCAGCTCTTTTCTTTGTCTGTAATTTTAAGGCAAAGATTAACAATAAAACCACAAATGCACATTTGGCTTCAAAAGACAAAAAGGAAAGCAGTAGAGAAACTTTGACCTCTCACAAACATCCACAGAGTCTGAGAGCTGATGAGCTCCGGGGACGAGGGGACTGTGGTGGACGTTCACCGGGCCCCTGGCTCCTCCAGGCCCCTGACCTCCTGTTAGGGTGACATCATCATTGCGAGAGCGAGAGGAATGTCTAGAGTGAGAGAACAGGATTAAAAACACACCATGATAAGAGAGGGACTGCATTCTTCATGCTCCCTCCAGGCCAACACATGTTTTCAATCTAAAGCCCGTTTCCTCAATGTATGAATTAATCTAATAGCAGATTTTCACTGATGAGAGCCTGTGTGTTCAATTCTAAAATTAAACCTCAATGATGGATTGTTTCACGAGGCTTCTCTTCCTGTTTCCGCCCAATAAGCTGCTGTCTTTGATTCTATTGTCTCAGCGTCCTCAGGTTCTGATAACTCAACAGTTGCTTTGCTCAGAGCAACGTGATGTGAAGACAAACCAAGTACGTGCAGCTGCGGCCGTGGAGGCTGAACAATAGGAAGCTGAGCTGTGGTGGTTGAGGCCTGGGCAGGCGTGGTCTGGACTTTCCTTCAAGACAAACAAGTGATGATGGGACTGCATGGCTGCAGCTGGACTGGTCTCAGACAGAGAGCGGGACTGGATGGCTGCAGCTGGACTGGTCTCAGACAGAGAGCGGGACTGGATGGCTGCAGCTGGACTGGTCTCAGACAGAGAGCGGACACATCAGTCCTCAAGACGTCAGACTTTGTCCAGAATTTGCCTTTTTTTTGGCTCAGCAGTGAGAAAAGAGCTGACAGCTGTAAATACCATAACGCTAAGAACATGACTTTGTGTTTACGGGTTTAAGAGGAACACAGATACAGTGCAGTGAGGAATTTGTCTCCAACCAGTCTGAACACATCGTCCATGTTGGGTTTAACTGATTGAAAAACAAATTTAAATAAAAATACAATGAGGCTCCATTTCCATTGTTCATTCCTCACTTTATTCTCAGTGTTTTAAATTCTTAATTGTGAACAAATCTGTTAAGACATAATGATGGTGAACCGTTTTAAAAGTGTTTTACTGGCATTTTCCAGCACCAGGGTTTATTAATATATATTTAATTTGCTGCACTTACAGAAGAACTTAAGTAACTTGGTTCCTTTAGAAGCAGCGAGACACATCAGGCTTTTATTTAAAGAGGGGTTTTCAGTCCCAGCTGGAAAATGTGACTTAATACAAATATCAGCAAGAACATTTTTCATCACTGCATTTTCATGAATAATTTAAAATCGCACACAGCAACACATAAAACCATCGACTTGAAGAATTCTCGCTCGGTGCTGAGGCAGTTTAATCAGCGAGCAGTAAAACTGAAGTTCATTTCCTGCCTCAGAACATTCTTTCCATCCTGAGTCAGATGTGTGAGAAGCGTTGGCAGAGCAGATATTTCTATTAGCAGATGAGAGGGGGAGATGTTTTCACATTTCAAAACTGGACTGAAGGTTTCAACAGCAAATGAAATAAAAAAAAATGTAGAACTGAGTGGTCCAATCACCATTTCCTATAAATGTAAGTGCTGCTCTGGTTCTTGAGAAGATGCAGCTTCTGAATTCACTAATTTCACTAATTCAACTCTTATTCACAAACAGAAAGAGCAGAGAGCAACAGACGAAAGAGCAGAGAGCAACAGACGAAAGAGCAGAGAGCAACAGACGAAAGAGCAGAGAGCAACAGACGCTTCTTGTTCAGCTCTGTCGGTTGAAGTTTTCCTCTGAAGTCACGTGTGTGCTCGACTTCTGGAAGTGATTCTCGTTGAGTTGTTTCGTAACAGAATCAATCTGCAGCCCAGATTTTGGGCTTGTATTGAATTACCTATAGCAAATTAAACAGCGAGCTCAGCTCTGGTTTACAGGATTACACTTTACTGACTTCATGCTTAGTGCCTCTTGTATCAGCAGTTTTTTCCTGAATGTGTTAGAAGCTGAAGTTTAGTCAGAGAACTTGAAATGTTTATTACAGCAGAACATAATTAGTGGTTGGGTTCTAGGCTCCGACTTCATATGATCACAACGAGTTGATGAGAAGTTTTTGCAGCCGAAATAACCAAATGTGTGTTTATGGAGGATTGTGGAGAATCACCTGATTGCAGCAGCGCAGATCTATTCTCCATTTCTCCTGATGACACATTCTACTTCCAGCTTCTTTCTACAAGCTTAATGACATGCGGTCAAAAGTAATATCTTTCCCACTTCACAAGTTAAGACCAATGTGCTCCAGATGTTAATGGGTTTTAATAGAAGTGAATTCAGTAGTTTTTCTGTAACCCTGCTAACGGATAAACGATGGAAACATAAATCTCCTTTAGACTTCGTGGAGGTAACAACATGTGAGATTTTTCCTTCTATATGTTTATTTCTCTTTGTTTATGTCTCGGTCTGAACTGGCATCATCACTGCCAGTGCTGCTGCCCCCTGGTGTTTCCTTTTATTTCAGTCTTGGTTTATTAAGTTGTTTTTCCTGTGGCTCAGGAGGTAGAGCGGGTCACCCAGCGACCAGAAGGTCAGAGGGTCAATACCAGTTTCCCCCATTGTGCAGGCTGACGTGTCCTCGAACCCTAAATTACTGTGATGAGAAACAATATTAGTGTTTGAATGGTCATCAAGACCGTGCGCTAAATGAATACAGACCTTTCACCATTATCCTTTTTTAGCCTGTTCCCTCAAATGTTCCCACCGTGCACGAGGAGCCGATAATTTGATTTGAAATTGAAGACAGATCAGGTTAATAACACAATTTCCTGCGTGGAGAAGTTGGACCTGTGCCACGGTACCTTGTGAACAGTTTTATATTTCCAAATTAAACCCGAGGCAAAGACAGAGGGAGAAGAAATGTGAAAACCAGAGAGTTTACAGAGAAGTAACTTACCTCAAAGAAAACTTCCTGTGTGAAAACGGTGAGTAGAGTCACTGTTACGTGATTCAACTCAACTTCACATTCCGGAGCTTCGCTGACTTTTCCTCCAAGTATCCAGAGAATCCAGAGAAAGTGAAAAATAATAACACAGGACAGAGTTCGGTGGCTTCGCTCAAACCGCAATGAGATGTTTGGATTTATCCTCTGGGAGCAAAGGAGGAGTAACTTCCAGGGGACGGTGTCACTGGGTCAAGCACAGGACCTTTATTTTGTTAGATTGGTCAGAGCTTAAAGGTCAAGTCCCGTTTTCAATATCTGTATTATTATCAAAACAAACATATATCCTGACTTTGATGATCTACATCAGTGCCAGCAGCTCTGTGAGGCTGTATCACCACCTGGTGGCTGCCTGCAGTCATTCATCAGACCTCCTCCATGTTACTGGATGGGGCACAGACCAAACAAAGAAGTCAACACTTTTTAAATAACTCCTCAAAGGTAGTTTCTGTCATTTGAGGAAGTTCTCATCACACTGATGTATGTTCACGTCTCTGATACGTTTGGTTTTAATGAGCTTTTGCGTCGGGCGCATGTATCGGTAGGACCTAGCTTCCCCCCCCCCCACACACACACACTCTACTCTGAACACTTTCTCGCAGCCAATCAACAGTAAACAGTGATTTCATTGGAGATTGTTTTCTGCCACCGACTCGTGCACATCTGGGGCAGTTGGTGTTTCTGGCAGCACGTGACAGTTTGTGATGGAGTCCCTCACAGGCTGGAGACAACTTCTCATTGATGAGCTTGTAATAGTTTGTGCAGAACAAAGGAGCTCTGTGGTCCAGAGGGAATAAGAGACATCGGTCCTCGACTGCACACACGTGGCAACTGGTCTCAAACCAACGGGGTCTCCCACACACAGCATCTTTATTATTCACTCAATCAGGTGAAATACATAAACTCGACATTACTTTCTGCTGGCAGCTCGGCTCAGCTCGGCTCAGCTCGGCTCAGCTCAGCCTCTGTGGCTCCTTCATGAGCTGCTGCCCTTTGAATCCAGGCTGTTGATTGGCCGACTGGTCTCAGCGGCTCCAGTCCCTGGTTCACCTGGAGGTTCTCGGAGCCTCCTCCTCTACACATGATTCTTGTTGGTATAAGTCTTTAGTTTTAGTTTTGTTCTCTTCACAGAGTTTTTAGACAAAAGGACAAATTTACAGAATCTTTCTAGACTCAAGTTGTTCATCTTGTGATCTCAGCATGGAAGAGCAAACATGCATGAAAAGTATTAGTTAGAAAAAAAGTCATATTTTATGAAAAGCAAAAAAGTGAAGTACATTTTCTCCAGTCACAGTAATGATTGCAGCAGGCAGTTGGTGGAGCGGAGTGTGATCCAGCTGGATGAAGCTCTCGTCCAGGGAGAGCTGTCTCTGCCGTGCCCCCTGCATCCTGATCCTTTCCAAAAAGTATTATGTAACACCTAAAGGGCTTTTAATTTGAAAAAGGTTTTTTGGCATAAATGAGAATTTATGTATTTAACGTTGTGACTATTTGAAATAAGAGCAGATGTTGAAGCTGCATGAAATGAAAACATGATTTTATGTGTCCTCACTGCACCCTGCTTGTGATCTGTATTAATTTCCCTCACTTCATTTCCTCTGCAAAGGTCCAAAGGGGACGTCCCCAGGAGCAGGACGTGGACAAATGGGACATGGTGGACTCACAAAATAAGTTCTTCAGTTTTTTGGCTGCATGCAGGAACTTTGGAGCCAAGGCGAGTCCTCCTGGAAATCTCCACTTTTAACAGTGGATTAGGAAATCTCCTGGACGTGAGATGTGAGGACCCACGCTCGTTATCTGAGAACTGTTACTGAGGTCACATGGTTTGAGAACAGCTGCATCCAAACTGCTGCTAATTCTCCAGTCGTGAGAAATCATGTCTTCATGTTCTGTTCCATGAGTCTGAGAGGATGCAGAACTCGAGACTCGTGATATCAAGTGTTGCTTTGTGTCTGTGTACGACCAAACATTTCTTTCTCTGGTAAACTGGTTATTCTTCATGCTTAGCTATGGGAAAACAAAAGTGGATTATGAATCTGCAAAGCTCTGTGTAAACGTGGCTAATGACAGAAACTCCAGTGCAAGTTTAAAAAACCCACATTTCCAGTTTGTTTGTAATATGTGAAATCTAGATGTGCTACAAGCAGCCGTGCAGTAAATGAAGTTATATTCAGTTTCCAGTCTTTTCTTTGCAGCAGATCTGCGTCACTTGGCGATCGGCCCCTCAGCTGCGATGTTCCCTTCGCTCTTCCTCCCACCCCTCATCTCGCTTTGGCTCCCAGCAGCCCTTCATCTCCCCCCCCCCCCCCCTCCATCTTCTCCCTCTTTTTCTCATCACTCTCCTCCGCTCAGTCTCCCACATCCTCTTGGAGTCTCCCCTTGGTCTCATGCTCATGACTCATCGTCCCACATGGAAACATTTGCTCTGTGAATGTGAGGGAGCAGTTTCTGCTCTTAATGAAAGTTTAAACAAAAAGGAAAATGTGGACAGAAAGGAGATCCTTTTTGTTTTTTATTCCTGTTATCCACTTATTTACCTTATAAACTTTTCTGTATGGATTTCAGTATTTGATGATAGAAAACAATGGCACCGCTCTACACTCATTCTGAGAGCACACCATGTGTCCGGGGAACACTGCCCCCTACTGGCTTAACTCTTACGTAACATCTTCCCCCGTCCAACTATCACATTACCTGACATAGCTTTCCACTTCCACCTGAGACAGATATCGAGTTTTTAAGTACTTTACTTTATTCATACTTTTACTTTACCCCGTTTCATACTTTATACTGCGTTACATTTAGTATTTTGAAGGTTTTGAGTCACAAGTTACTTTGTTTGATACTTTAAAACAAAACATAAGATAAAATATATCCTATATTTCACCTCAAATTCTTTTTGGGGGTCTGAGGCCTAGAGACACTAAAACACTGAAATGATCATAACACTCTAAAGACTCAGTTTGTGTTGAAGTTGTGTTTTCTCCGCTCCTGTTGATCATTTCCCTGATGTTTATCTTGTGACTCTTCTTCTCCTCTCTCAGGCTGGGAACTTACACAGTAGATCACGAAGGTATTTAAACAACCTTATAATGTCAACCTGCAGTCCTGTGCTACATCATGTCACTGGCATGTTCTGTGATGTGAGGCAAAGACCTTTGACCTCAGGAAACAAAACAATGACCTCACCGCCGATAGCCTCCAGCTGTGAGTGAACATCTGGGCGAGAGACTCGAGGACACGGACTCAGTCTGAGTTCTCCTTTCAGCTTTGTTTCACTATAACAAACATGACAAATGAAAGATGTCCAAACATTTCCAGCGTTGATTCCCTTTACCCCTGTTTCTTCTGTGTCCATGTTCATTTCTTCTGTGTCCTGGCTCCGCTGTCAACACAAATAAGAGCTTTGCACAAATACTAGAGAACGGTGACCTCAGCCACTTCAAGGGGAAACAGGTCTGGACTGGAAACTTGTGAATGACACAGACTCTGGCGATGAGAAACCATTTGTATGTGACATTATGAAAAACAAACTCCACAAAGGAAATAGTGATTAAGTGCTGAAAACTATTTTTGTACCAGCAGCTGTTATTTATCACAGAACACTGGAGCTGACCGGAGTGTTCTAGTATTTCACGGGACAAAGATCAGCGACTGAGGACAGGACGTTCAACCTGATGTAGCTGCTGCTCTTCTTCTCAGAATCACAGGCTGAGTTTGCACCAGACCAGAAGAAGAAAAAGTCTAAATCTCAACTGGTTTTCTTCACTGAACCAACATGTGCGCCTGTAACCTGACTGCTGGAGCATCGACAGTAACATTCCACAGAGCTTATTCTGGAAACACAGGGTGACCTCGTGTCCCGGACTTCAAAGTGCTCCCCCAGCTGGTTCACAACACCGCTCTGACATATTTTATGTTTCATATGAATCTGTAAACCCCGGTTGGCTCTCCGTGGGCATCAGGTTACTCAGCATTAATGGCCTGAAAGGGTTTTAAAGAGCTCAGTGACTGTAAAGATGGATTCAGGTTCCACGTGTGAGATATACAAACCCAGGTTTCTCAAATTAACACTTTTTCCTCACTAACTTGAAGACGTCTAAAGATTTGTGCTGCGCAGGGATTCATCTTTACCTGTTAGAGCAAGAAAGTCACTGAAATCTCTTGTGCCTTGTGATCGGCCAATCAGGCTGGAGATACTCTGCAGAGGACCGGCAAGCTATTGAAAGCTATGGAGCCTATCATCATAAAAGTTTCTGGGTTTTAGAACACCCCAGTTTTCTAGTTTGTAGTGAAATTTAATAAATGATGCACTGTTACGTACAGAGCATCATTAAGTGGTAATGATAATGTTACAGATTTAAGCTGCCTGAGGTTAAAAGAAAAGTTTAGGTACCTTTTTTAAATCTGAAAAGTGTTACCATCTAAAACATCAGGAAAAGCCAAAAGTAGAACTTCCTTCCTAAACATAGTGGAAGTATTATAACAACATTAAAGAGGACCCAGCCTCAGTCAGACATCAACGAGGCAAATGATGAAAGAAACCGAGTATTACACTGTAACTTTCATTCCTCCATTTCAAACTGAAATGAGAACAGATGCCAGCAGCGCCACGTGAGGACGTCCACCGTCTGCAGGACATTAGATATTCAGCTTTATTGTTGCATATTTCCACACAGCTTCACGACTGACTCCCTATATCAGAGTAACATTACCCCCAGTTTCATCAGGGCTGTGGATCTATGTGGCAGCACATTCATATGCAGCAGCGGTGGGACGGGGACGGGGACGGGGGGGGTCACTTCCCTCCTCACACTGGTGCTGAGTGACTGTGGCGTGCGGAGCTGTCAGGAAGCCAGCGCTGCTTCAACACATGCCGGGAGAGCAACACGTTTTTGTAAACAGCGAACGCACAAACACATATGGGGACATTTCCATATATAGCCAAGAGCAAAGTAAACCAACAAGATGCTTTCCAGTGCATTCAGATATTAACAAAAGGTAGAAGAGGATCACGTGTTAGGAGACATGAGAGATGAAGCCTGACAGTTTCCCGTGATGGCGGTGGACTGTGATGCACCATGTCTGAAACAAATCACTAATGTGGTCACAACCATCAAACACAGAACCACTTCCTCTTAATGCTGAGCTACAGCCAAGATCAAGTAAGTTTTCAGAATGTTTCATATTCTTCTACTAGAGGGGACTGAACAAAACAACAATCACCACAAGACTTTCATTCTGTAGCGTTAAAGAACATGTGGCGGCCAGATTTACAGAATGAAACGTCAGTCAATTCTTTGTGATGCTCGTTCAAACAAATCAGATCGAGAGAACGTTAATAATTTGACATCCACTTAAAACTATTTCTTTGAAGAAGGTTAAAGTCGAGCTCTCGGCTTCCACGGGACAATTCTAAATGTGCAAACTGTCAACGGAGCTGAGCTGCAAAGGTTAAAGGTCAATGTTACGTCACACTGATCCAAGTGAAACTCAAACGTCGGGTTGAGCTATGAAAGGAAACATGTGGCCGTGAACTTCTCCATGTGTGTGTTTTGTTAATGCAACTCGTTTTTCATATGAGAATCAAGTGGGAGTGGAAAACACCCGAAAGCCAAATGAAATGAAACATTCAACCTTGGTAACAAACCCCCGGTGTAAAAGAATAAAGAAAACACTTGAATAGAAACAGCAAAAATATTTATTCACCAGTCAAAACATAAACTTGGAGATATGAGGTCTGAGGACTGAACTCCACACTGATGCATGCAAGCTGAGACTTCTGTCACCTGGAGACACGTGAGTCCAGGAAACCTATGAGTGCTTAGACAGAAAGGAGGAACTGTCCATACTGTCCCTGGTGTGTGTGTGTGTGTGTGTGAGGTTAAAAACATACTGACATGATACGCAGCACGCCTCCTAAAACCTAATCTGAGATCAGACCCACATGTCAGAGGGCTCCGCACAAAAAAATATACACACAAAGTTGTCGCCCGAGAGACGACAACGTTTTAGGAACCGAATTAGCAGGGGGGAGCTTTTCTAAGTCGATGAATATAAATAGGTAGGTCTCAGAGAAGAGCTTGCAGCAATCAAGCAAGATGATGGGTGTGCTTTTGGTACATCTTGATCAGGAAGTAGGATGGAGGAAGAGTCTATCCGAACTTGTGTTCTTCCTACAGTACCAAGCGGGCAGAAAATGGGGGGGGCAGTGTCTGCGGTGGGTTATCAGTTCTCGAGGAAGGCCACGTAGTCGGTGAGTCGGGCCAACTGCTGCTCGTTGGGAACCAGTGAGATGGGGGGAGGATCTGTGGAGAGAGACGGAGGAGGAGAAGTGAAGTCAGACGGGGGATTCCTCATTGTGCCAAGAGCTATCGATCGTCTTACACCTCTCTGCTTCCAACTCTCCGGTCCACGTGCTGCAGCTCAGACTCGGGTTTCAGATCCATCTGGACACGAGCTACCTGCCCTCCACACTCTCCCAACATTATATCACTGTGTAACGTTATGTCATTTATATTTAACCAAACCAAGAAGAATTCCAGGGTGAGATCCGTTCTCCAACCATAATCACCCCGTGCTCTAAAGTCCCAGTGGCGCTGGAGAGGAGAGGGAGTGGGATCCAGACATGTGGGGACTAATGGAGAGCGGGTCGGCGTTCTGAGGACATGTGCTAAGCAGATGCGTCGGCAGGGAGGTTTTAAGATTACAGAGGGAAAGACAGACCGCCATCTCCTCCTCTGTTTGCACTAAATCACTACGTTCTATCTGAGAAGATGAAGCAATCTGTGACCTTTTAAGTTGAGGACACACGAGACACAAGTCAAAAGAAATAAAGGAAGGCAGGTGAAGAGAAATGTGAAAATATGGACATTGTACGAGGGAGATTTAGTCTAAATCTAAAACTTGAGTTCCTCAGTTTCTCGGAAAAGGAACATCTCTTCCTATGGGATTGAAAGAGACTCTTAAATCCACGTGTCTTAATAAATTGTGCAGGATTCCTCATGAAGATAAAACCGTTTGGGCAACAGAACCGTGATGGACACAATTCAACAGAGCAACACCGCCACCTACCGGGCTTTTTGGGCATCACCATCCTGGTAGTGGGGTCCGCCTGCCAGCCTTGACTCACCACACCTTTGGCCAAAGACAAGAAGTGGGAGAGGAGAAGAAAATACACTCATCAGCAAATGTGTTGTAACGGTGGTGTATGGAGATTGACAGCATCAGCCCCCCCCCCCAGCTGTGGTTGTGTATATTCAGTCTCACCCTTCACCGCCTCCTCCACCGTGTAGCCCACGCAGGCAGCAAAGTCCTCGGCTGTGATGGACGTGTAGGCCTGGGCCACGAGGCTGTACGCCCTCTGCCGTGTGCTCTCTGAGAGGGAGCCAGAAACAGCACAGACATTTATATCACGGAGGTTCATGGGGAGCACGGTCAGAGTGTACACAGCAAAGGGGACGGCAACTTGATCCGAAGGGAACAGTGTGTTAAGTCATTTTAAACATGGGATTCAAGAGTTTTGTTGTAAACAAAGCCACTTATCAGCAGCAGCAGCACTGGGACTTTTAGAATTTGTACAACTGTTTATCAAGAGGGACGGGCTTTGGAAGCCGGGGCTTGTTCTCTCCACCGATCGTTAGCAGTTACAGATGTGTGTGTTTAGGTAAACGTAGAGTTAATGTTTAGGGGCCCGAATGCTTTCACATTTATGTTCTAGCAAATTTTCAATCTGGAAGTTTGTTTGTGGCAAGTCCGGGTTTAAAAAGTTCTGTTTTCTGAACCCAAACAGGCACCAGGTCACAAAACAAAGCTTTCTTCTAAACTAGAGTTCTTGAATGGCTTCACGTCCTCTCAGGGTCTGAGTTGGCTTCAGATGAACTTTGGATATGATTGTGATTTACTGATGAGCCACAAGAAGAGAACTTAATAGTTGTTGTTCCATCAAAGCACGTTCAAAGTGAATCCAGGACGTTTCGTGCAGCGTTTACATTCCAGCCCCATTTATCCAGTCTGACTTGAAGTGTTGCTGCAGCTTGTGCAGACACCAGTAAGAGCAACGGGTCCCCACACCAGCACGGATCTGCTGTGGTGTTTTATAGCCTAGCAACCGTGAATGTGTATCAACAGCCAGCTCCCAGTCGCGGCAGCAGCTCCCAGCAGTAACAATAACAAGTGGGCTGGAGGAGAAGAGACAGCTGTGAGGCGAAGGCTACAGATTTGTCAGGATTGCTTTCCCATGCTTCTGTCCAAGCAGCTTCCTGTTCTCTGTTATTGTGCTAAAATGTTAAAAGAGTAAAAGATGTGAAAATTATGACTTGGGTTTAAGTATCAGTTGTGTCTGAAGTTAAGATAATAAAGTAGTAGTAGAGTAGTTACCCTTTGTAGGTGGAGTAACTATGAAGATTCAAATAAACTATTTTTGATGTAATTACATTGTTTTGTCGTTGTGGTCTTTTTTTGTATTACAAATGAATGACTTGAAAAGGGAAGTTCACTGCTTTTCCAGTTAGTATTAAACTCCCATCTGGTAAAAGTGAATCATGACTCACACTGAAGAAATGCTTCTTGTGTTGGAACGACTTTCTTGCACCTGACAGGCTGCATGCTGGGAAAGGAATGAGGCCACAGACCAAATGCTGCACACGCAGCCAAGCAGGTCATCTCAAGGGGCTTTTTGAAACCCTGCCCCCCCGGCAAACAAGTATTTTTACCATGGCCTCCTGACCGTTAGCAAATGACTACAGCGGCAACTGGACTGTGGTCAGTGTGTTGGGTCAGAGCTGCTGAGCAAGTTGTCCATGAGGGGGAGGGAGGGGATTTTATCGAGGAGAAACTGGACCTGGTGTCTCCTCCTCAGTCTATTCCAGGGCTGCTATCATTTCTCACCCTCTCACCACTTAAAAATAGCACCCCTACACTTTTCCCCGGCAAAGGCAAAGCAGACAGGACATGGCAAGGGCTTTTATTTTTAAATTCAGTCCATTGCCAAACCCAAACCCAAAGAAAGGTCTATATGAATAAAAAACCAGGTATAACACTGGACCCCCATGTTCCTTCCTTATGCGCCATTCATATCAAATCATGTTTTGGTTAAATGAAGAAAGTCGATTCTTTAAATTCATGCAGTTTTATTCCAATGTTCACTTAAAGGCAGACATGGAAACAGTTTCAACACAATCTTGACAATATGAGAAAAAATTACTACAACTATTTCCCAAAAGCTTCATTTGAGGAAATTGGGTGTGAGCCTTTTCAGGCATTCTATATGTTCACGACTCAACCACATGTCACAATTTACATGGTTCAGAAGTACAAAAGTATAAAAATACACAAATATAACATTGACATCAAATATTGCACTGAATTAAGGGCATGCCATTGTAGCACACAACCTGTCCCCTTATATTTCCCTTAACATTAAACACAGTCCCTTCATTAACCTTAAATCCCTTTGAAGGACATATTTCAGTATTTCCTACAAGTCCCATAACACTTTGAATATTCATTATTCCTCCTCCTCTTCCTCCTCCTCTTCTTCTTCCTCCTCCTCTGCATCTTCGAAATCCTCATCTTCACAAACTCCAAAGTCCATCTTTGCCAGGACTGCTTCAACATGCTCCGTCGACAAAGTGAAGTGGTCCATCTTCTCGAAGCCGGGCTCTGGCCTCTCCTCCCCGAGCGAACATTTGGCTGCGTCCTTCGTCTGCAGGATGAGGCCCTTGGAAGCTACGAGAAACTCGGCACTACCACTTTGCTCCAGCGCCCTCACGGCCGTGTCGGTGAGCTCCGTGCTCGATAGCAGTCGTTCACCGTAACGTTGAGCCAGAGCCCGGAGAGCGGCCACCTTCTCATCTTGCTCTTTACTAATCTGCTCTAGGAGAATGTTCTTGCGGTCTTCGAGAACAGCATACAAATGGTCAAAGCGCTCAGCTAAGCCGGTCTTCGCACGCTGAGCGTTCTCCTGCACCACACGGCAGGCGTCTTCCATCTGGTTGAGAAGAGCCTGTAGACGCCCATTGCTGGAAACCAGGGTATCGATAGCGTTGCTCAGTTCAGTTTTCTGTGTCTGGTACACACTCGCTATAGGTGCCACCTCGCAGTCCTTGTGTTGACCGAACACCTTGCACATGGAGCAGGTGGGCACTTTGCAGGTGATGCAGTAGATGTTGATTTTCTCTTCTTCGTGTTCTTGGCACATGGGCTCTTTGGATTCTTTGGGCTTAATGGTAGTTTCTGTAGTTCCACTGCCGTTGCCTTCTTGCTGCTGCTTATAGATGTCAATAATGTTTTCTACCAATAGGTTGCGCTGGAGCCCGTGGACGCCATGGCGGTCGAGCACAACCTCAAATCGGCACGTAGGGCATCGGAAGACACCACCTGAAAAGCGGTAGGGGTTGCGCGAGTCATAGAGGTCACTGGCACAGCCACGGCACAGGTTGTGCTGGCAGGGCAGAATGACCACAGGCTTGGTGAACATCTCCAGGCAGATGGGGCAGCTCAGCTGCTTCTCCAGGCTATCCATGGGGCTCGGGGGCCGGACCATAGTTCCTGTCCTCTGAACGTCCATTGTGGAAGTCTTTGCTTACAGCTGTAAGATTCCTAATCGCCCGACTATTCACTCTGTGTCGAGTTAAAAGAGTCAGAAAGGCCGAGGGCAGACTTCTCCTTAGTGTTGCCTGTGATAGAGCTGCTATCTGTTCTGGCTGCGAGCTAGCAGATCTGCCCTTTATACCAGCCCCTCACAGCTGGTGACACCCAATCCTGTCGACCAACCAGAGCACACATTCCTGCCTGCTTGCTGGCCCTGGACCTTTTCACAGAAATGCCCCCCCCCACACACACACACACCCAGTGTAGCATGTGTCAGATGGTCCACTGGGCACCGTGTCCCTATCTAACAGCAACAGAAGTTGGGGACCGATCGGAGACAAACAGGACCCACGTGACTGGTTTACCTGGGATCGGGAGCTAAACCAGTCAACATCAACATCCTGTGACCACGTGGTTGTGGTTGTTGATTGTTGATTATGTACATTTGAGTAGTTTCCTTATTTATTTAAGAAAACAAAGATCTATTTACTGGATAAGGGTTCATAAATGTAATTAATACACTTATTACTAATTTGAGTGTTTTGGCAGGTTTGAGGCCAAATGTATTGTTTGGACTTCCCTGCTGTTTGTAAAGCACCGGCTATTTAGAGAACTCCAGAGGATTTTTACAAAAGTGAATGTGACATATGTTAGCTTATTTTTTGGTGGATATTAAACCTTTATTTTGGTTGATACAGTGAAGGTCAAACAGGACATGGGGTGAGAGAGTAGGGGAGAGACACAGTAAATGGTCTAGCTGTCTGAGATATATATAACCATGTGATTTACCCCCCAAACATCAGAGGTTGGTCTTTAATGAATCAAAACAAAGGGTGAATACAGTCTACACCCCTGTACTTGTGCTTATGGGAACTAAATTGCATGAGTCATTTCTTGAACGATGGATTTTACATTTTACCAATAATGTAAATCGGATGAATTTAGATTTCAAAGTCTAATTCCCAATCATCCACGAAGCATTTCTCATCCCTTGTTGCACAAGTGTCTTATGACATACGTCAGCATCCACGGCAGATAAACACCAAGTACCGTAAACATGTGGGAGAGGCTATTCTTACACCTCTTGCACAAGGTAAACATCACATGACTCAAATGCCACAACGTCTGTGCACATGAGGGCAAATAGTGTTGTTCAAAACAATTTTATACTTTGAAGAAATTGAAGTGGAAACTAGACAACGGGAATATGAAGAAGTGCAGTTACACTATGAAAGAGAATCTGCGTATCGGTGAATGTGAGCATGGAAATGAAAACGTTATTCTTTATGCGGAGCCGTGGCCACCGGCACTACCCTTTATTCTTACTGCCGAGAAACTTCCAATTGTGTTCAACATTTTTAAACACATTTAATTTCCTTCCAGTTGGGCTGCATCACAGCTGTGTTCAGCTTGTGCCCCCTGCTGACTGTAATTCAGAATGATTCAGTCAACATTTAAACCACTTCAATGTCCCTACTGGTAATTTCACCACAGTGTCAAAGAACCAACTGTGCAAAAGCGTTTAAATATAACTTTAGCTTAATGACATGTAAACGGGATGACGCATGCTTTTGGTGGTTACCTCGAAGGGCCTCCATGACCGGGAGGATATTCTCCGTCCACTGGAAGGCTGCGATGGCCGTGTAGATCTCTGGAAAGTCCCGCTGCCAAATGCGTTGGCCAACGGCCCAAATAGCTGCTAATTCTGGGTTTGCCTGTACACAACGTGGAGAAGTGTTTCAAATCTGTCAGTATGTTACACTGGACTTGACAAACTACCGTAAACAGCTTTGACACCGAAATACTGAAAAGATAATTCCGGTATGTGCATGTTTTGGGTTTATAATGATAAATAAAGTACAGAAACTATTGTAATCATTCTGATATTAAGAAAGAACATTACAACATCACAATAAAAACTGTGACACAACTTATCAAAAGGGTTATTTGTCTTGCTCTCCAGTTCTTAAAGTAACATTGTGAAATCTAGTGGGAACTGAGCTGCTAGAAGAAGACGCAAGTGAAAAATGTAAACAAGACTGAGCGAGAGCTGCCGGGACAGAGTGGAGCAACATTACAAAGTTGGAGTAAAGAGTTTGTAGCCAGCTGTTATCTAAAAAGTGAACAACAACAAGGGATGGTTTGAATCTCTGAAATTTGGCAACAAAAATGATGAGATACTCTTTGCACAGCTTTCACAGAGGGTGGGGGACAGAGAGTTGTCGCTAGTTATTCTACAAATTGTGAATGCATAACCCGAGGCTGATGGTGGTTGTGTTATGCTATGTTATACTTAATATTGGACTAATTTCTAACAAAGGAAATGCTAATGTTGTTTGAGCAGATTAGAAATGGTCTTAATTATGAATTTAATATGATACATTCAACTTAATTAATAGACCTCAGCTAATGTCAGACATTCAAATCCACTTGCTCTTGAGGAGTCTCAGCATTGGTTAGACTTTGTCAGATATAAACCAGGTAAATGTGTTAAGTTCCGTGTAAACAGACCAGGGAAGAGCAGGTACTTCATGTGTTATCATAATGAGACAGGTGTCAGAAGTCATTCCTCGTGTTGTGACATGCTTACCAATTTAATCGCTTGGGGAACCCTCTTCCATAGATACCTGGCGTTGTTCCTGTTGGACGTTAACACACATTGTCACGCAGAAGACAACAGGACAGACTTTACATATATCTGTATGCATATTTATTAACACACACAACATTTTTTATAAACTGCATTTCCTGCTGACTGCACACACTCAGGTCTTTACTGACTGAAACACTGAATAAAAACCTACAGTGTGATTAATGATCACTACAACTATGTGTAATAAATGATTTAGTGTCTTCTGCATCTATGAAACTCTGGAGGAAAAGGGGGACAAATAAAGACAATATGTCTTTGCCAACTCTTATCCAATCATCATCCCAGAGGACAGACACACAGGACTTACATGTCATTGTGTAGTAAATAGAGGGACAGCAGCTGGGCGTAGACTTGGGGGGTTGCGATGCCTCCTGGAGCCTGAATGACAGAAATAGAAGTGTGATGTTAAACGCTTGAAGATGAAATGTAAAGACATCTTAAGACAGTGACAGCCAGGGCGAGCGTCTGGTGAGTTGTGTGTTTGTGTTGTTGTGTTGTGTTGCTTTAGCTCCCATTGAGGCCACTAACCTCCCAGTGAGACTGTGTTAACGAAGCTAACTGGTCGGTACTAACATCACCTGAAGTCAAACAGCTAACTGATCCCATGTCAGCTGTTCATCAGTCGTGACGTCCTGAATGATCAGATAGCATCCTCCTAACTGCAGCTGTGTTTACCTTAGTTAGCCTGCTAGCTGCCCACTGGATGCTAACAACACACATTAACACAATGCAGCCACTCGTGTTAAACCCGAGGACAGTTTGTTGTTGTTGTCTTCATGAACACATCATCATTAATAAGCTAATTAGAGACGTAGGTTAATTAATAACAGCAGCTGGAAGCTAAACTAGCCTGAAACCGGCTAGCGACCTAGCTAGCACGTTAGCCCCGGAACAGGGCAGCTAGTGCCGGGCGAGGGAAGCGGCCCAGAGAGGCAGGACGCCCGGGACCCGCCGGGGGGGGGCGGACACACAAACAAACACACACGTGCATCTCTTACCTCGACTTCCTGAGCTTCACACTGTTCTAATACTTTATCATAACTCTCCTCCATGATCACAGCTGTCGGCATGATGCTGCCTGGCTGCTGCAGCGGACTCTTCTTCTACCGTGTGAGTGCTGCGGAGCTGGAGCGCGGGACGGCAGCTGCTGCCCCCAAGCGGTCAAAGCATGAACTTACCACTTATTATAATAATACATTTCAACTGCAGTCCAGTGGGCACCTGCAGCTTCCTCATGCTTCCAAGTGTCCTGTTGTAACTGAAACTGTAACTTGTTCTGCAATGACCAACGTCACCACTTGGGGCAGCATTGCTCAGGGGCTAAAATGAGAATAGATATAACGCTGTTGGTTTTTAGTAACAATACTGCTGCTTAAGGCCAAAATATATTATAAACGACTGGAGTGGTCTTCTTACTGAAATGTTGTTTATTGGTCCTTCCTTCTTCTGTTTATTTTATTTCATTTAGTTTTAGATTATTCATTAGAATCATGAATTTAAATATGTTTTATAGTCCATATTGTATATTGCCCTGTGTTTCTTTTACATCCTGATGTAAATCCCCTTTTTTTAATTTTGTGTTTTGGTTGACGGGTGCTACACTCTTCCAATAACTAATTGAATCTCACAATATTTCCCACTATAGCTACAATTAAACTGGCCAATCTTACGTTTCCTTATCAACTTTCTTCTTATCTTTTTCATTAAAGATAGAAGATGTATCTTACACTGGAATCCAAGGCGATAACTCGATTCTTTTGGTACTTCCTCAATAATTCAAACTTTTCATGTCCAGATCTCCTGTTATGATGTCGGCTAATGGAGACGATCAGTTTAACAATCCGGACACACAATCCCCTAGACACTGGTGTTAAAAAAACATCTTCCCTCAGTGCAGTGGGGATTTATTATGTGTAAAGTGGTCGTGAGCAGCTTCTCCGACTGGAGGAGTTATCGTGCTCTTCACTTCTCAAGCTGTACAGACACAGAGCCACTGGTATTGTTATGTTCCCTGTGTTCAGCCTGTTCTCGACCTGACAGGTAAACAGACCCTGATGGACCTGCTGATCTTCTACAGTCCTCATATTCTTAATCTAATATTTTCTTTTAAAAAACAACTAAATGCTTTCATGATTTTTATGTATTTCTGAGTTGCTTTTTCACAGATTGGTTGAGATTGTCTTCAGGGTCTTTGCTCGACTGCAGGAGGAAAGACAAACAACCTTTATTCTTGTTTAGGTCGTTACACAGAGAATATGTCGTGTTTTAATGAATAAAGAATAGCAGCTCATTCTGCTTGTTCTGCTGGACCCTATAGATTCATTTGAGATGGAAAACCTTGTGTTTGTAAATTGAGACGGAACACAACAATGAGACCTCTACACCCCCCACAGCAACTTAACTTCCATACATTGACTTTTCAACCGATTACACGAGGAAGCCTCGTTTTGGAAGTTGCGTCAACAGATATTATTGAATCATCCGATTGTGTCGCGTCTCAGCTTTTATAAATCCTCCCTTCAGAGACATCACCTGCTCCTGGTTGAGACAAAGCGAGAGATTTGTTTGTGTATACTAGAGATCAAGCGTTGTGTTGTCACTGCTTCCAGAAATGAGTTCACCTCAGTCTCACTTGTGTTCCTGTAGCTGCTGTTCTCTGCAGATGCTCTCAGGCTTCCTCTCCATCTGTTTCCCTTCTCAGTATTTAAGAGGTTTTCTGCCTGCGAGGGTTTTGCAGAGTTAAAGAATGAAGAAGAACAAAAGGCAGAAGCAGTCAAGACCATCATCCCATAACAGAAACAGCTGGAATGGCATCAGGAATTTTTTGCACATCATCAACACCTCTCGTCTTTCTCGTTCCGTGTTCCTTGTCCTTGCAATGTGTTAGTTTTCATCACCAGAGCTACTACACGAGTCTATAAATCATTCCTTCTCCTCTTGATTCCAAACATACGCCTCAAGAGACATAATTTTGATGCCATCATGTTTTTATTAAATAGTTTTCTTTTGAATTAATCATGAATGATCTCCCTCCACTTTCTCTGCATCTTACAGCGTTCCCCTCCGTTTGCCCAGAGGTAAGATTTGCCTCTGGCTGTGAGAAGCCGTTTCCATACCTGAGAGAAGAGCAGGATCCCGCCTGAGGGACTTCTCAAGGTTCGGGATGAGCCTTCGGTTCTGCTGCATGAAACTCTATAAAAACATTGTTAATCTTCTTCTGATGATAATGTCAAATCTTTATTCCACCACTTCTAAAGGTCTGGGTTGTGACATCTGCTTTATTTTAATGAGAAGCAGCCGAGGAGGCCATCGACCCCTAACTCACGTCACATGACATAAAGTTTCTCTTCAAGGACGCTTTAAAACAAATGTATTTTAATTTTCCCCTTAATCCTTACTGCTCTGTAGCCGAGGAAGATTTCCGTGGGATTAACGTGAATCAGATCCAACAGGAACTTCAGTACAATCACGTTTCATAACTCATCTCGGCACAACTCAAAACCTCTTTGATCCTCTGGGTTATGTTCCCTCGCCAAGAACACAGCAGCTCATCACCATTCAAGATGAATGTTAAGATCTCCACACGCCCAGAAGGACGGACACATACAGGATTTATGATTGAGCTGTGAGTGCGTGAGAATGATGTGTGTCAGGTTGACCAAAGGAAACATGTGAATGTAATTGCCCTTGAAATTGCTCATTGATTTAGTTGTACTTTAAAGTGTGCATTTAGATGAACTTACTTATACACACACACACACACACACACACACACACACACACACACACACACACACACACACACACACACAAACACACAACATCTTAATAATTCACAGTTAAAATCTTCCCAATCCACAACACAATCACATTTCACTAGATTCCCCTGTGTGTGTGTGTGTGTGTGTGTGTGTGTGTGTGTGTGTGTGTGTGTGTGTGTGTGTGTGTGTGTGTGTGTGGAGAACAGAATGTGTTCCAAGTAGCTTGTGGCCCACACTGGAGCTCCATGACACTGAAGAATAACACAAACACAATTCTTCTTGGAAAGGGAGAGGAGTAGACACCCAGATATCCTGAAGGTGAGTCGTGTTGTAAAAGCTGAACATCCTGTTCGCAGCAGCAGAGAAAAGAAACAGAAGAACTGATCTCAGACAACAGCTCCTGTTCCCTCTGAGGGTGAGGGAACTGAGGGATGCATCTGCAAAGCGCCTTCGGCTCGGCAGCTCCACAGCCTGCTCTGCTCCCTCCTGCACCAACATCGCCCCGTCTTCATCCAGCGAGCCTGACAGTGAGGAATGTGTGGGGAACTGTTCCCTCATTTATTTTCATCACTTCATCTTTGCCTCTTCGTATCACAGATTCAGCAGAAAAGGGCGGAATCAGACGTCAGCAAAAAATCTGTGGGTGTGTTCTCCATGAAGGTAACATCCATCTGAGAGTGACACCGTTATCACTGTGTAACCATGCTGGTGACATGTAAGTTATGAAATCTGAATCAGTCTTTTACACACTTTTTACACACTTTATCAAGTTCTCAGATTGTTTTTACTTGATGTACATTCTGTATATAAAAAAAGGGGGAATCAGCTTTTTACATTGCATTTACTTAATCTTCTTGACCCTTTGTAAAAATAATGTTATTCAGTTTTAGAGATGAAGGGTCATTTAGGACAAGTGGTGGACAAATGGTTTTCAGACATGCCTACAGCCATGTGTCTTCTACCTTATCCCATTTACTCACTCTCCCTGTTCCCCAGATACACACTGACACACACACACACACACCTATACAATTGTACAGACGAGACATACACAGACACACAATATCGCACACGGTGGCAATGCTGTTTATTCATTATTATTATTATCTTCAAAAAGATGGTTTCTATGAATAGCCGTGTTTGAAGCTGCCCCGTGGGTCTGAGCCAACAAAGCTAAAAATAAGAATAAAGACAAAAGTCTCAAATATGACAAGCGATTCACTTTCTGTGTTCTAGAGCCGGAACTAGAACTCTTTTAAGAAGTGTAAGATATTTTAGGGCAGCAGCAGTTCCTCTGGCATGATGCTTTGAAGCCTTTATATCTGAGAATACACAATACTTTTTAATTACTTTGGTTTGTCTAAAGAAACAAATGTAGGTCGTTTAAAATGTCTGTAGAATCCAGTTTAACGCATCTGAAGAGAACCGGTGAGGTCAGAGGAAGGTGGCTGTGGCAGGTGGCTGCTCGTCCCGGACTCCAGAGCCACGCTGCCCTCAACACGCCACCAGATCATCCTGCCGAGCTCACCACGGATTTGCAACTGACCCAAATTTAGTCTCATGCTGCGAGTGTAAACAGCAGCTTTGCACTCGTCTGCATGGGAGCTGTGGAAGTCCTGGAGTTAGTTAGTTTGTGTGTTATAATGAGAACATGAACGAGGACACACAGTGGAAGAGTTATTACATATTCTGGCGATGGCGCTGGTGGAGGCACGGTGTGCATCATTAGGCTTGTGTTTGTTATTCTGCTTGTTTGCTTGCAGCCATTGAAAAGTGACTTGTCAACAAATGACACGTACACATGTTAGTGTAACAGAAATAGGCGACTTTGCTGGATGTTGTATTTGACAGACTTACAGTGTGTTACCCAGGAATTACCGTGTCTCCGTGTCTTGTTGGTGCAGCCGTACTGACAGAATTACATAAACAAAAATAGTTTCCCCCACAAGCCACATGACAAATTGCATAATGTGCCCAGAGAGAACTTTGTGTTGCAGCAGCCTCTCTGTGTGGAGGACAGTGTCAGTGCCGGTTTGGTTTCTTCATCCCATCGGCAGACGGGACCGACACTGTGGATGTCTGCCTGTGAGAGCTGCAGCTCAGCCAGCGTGTTTCAACTTTAATCAAAGTCTGTGTGCATCTATTCATATGTTACAGTGAGAGGCCTCTGTCGTAGTTATGGTGGCTGTCTCACAGAGAGCATCAATATTTCATCTGCCTTCCTCGTCTACAGGCTGGAGAGGAGCAGAACAATCTGAGGCCACTGGTGGGACGTAACTTCACAGACAGACAGAAACACAATCTTTTAAAAAGCATGTTTGATTCCAGAGGTTTCATCTTGATTAAATGACGCTAAATAATCAAACCCAACTGGACTCTTATCCCGACCCCACGCCTCAATTCTCTGTTACATTAACACACATCACAGTGTATTGCAGATTGCACGTGGACATTTCTCTCCTGTTTTGAACTTTTCTTTTTATTTAACTTTTTATATCATTTATATATTTTTGTTTTGTTTCATATATAGTTATTTCTCTCGTATGTGAAGTACTTATTGTATTTTTGAAGTACTTATTGTGTTTTTATGTTTTATGCTCAATGTATGCACCTTTTTTACCAAAGAAAATTCCAGGTAGGTGTAAACCTACTTGGCAATAAATCCTTTCTGATTCTGATCTGATTCTGATTCTGATGAGTCCTAGGACACATTTGGATAAAGTTAACGCTCTTCAGCAGAGTTTAGGTCACTAACAAGCAAAGAATAATAACCTTTATTCATGAATCAGTGAATTTTCATTGTTTTTTTATAATTTAGAACTGATAATGTGAATTGATTATGACCTTTATCATGTTGGAACCACCAAAATATTGCTAACCTGGTCATTTAAAGTAGTATTTGTGCAGTAAATGAAATGCAGATGGTGTTCACGGCACCGTGCACTTGGTCGTGAGAGACAAATTCTTAATATGACAAGATTTAAATGGATGAGCTGGTTCGGGTCTGAGTAAATTAAGGCTTGTGTTATTTCTCTTCCTACTTCAGAATGGAAACGTCCACTCAGTCATGTTCGAGAGCTGCTGAGTGGATATGGTCTTTAATGTCTGAGGCTATAAATTCAGTCCTCGAGGTCCAAGGCCAGTGATTGATATCTTGAGTTTCTCCATGTCTCCCAGTATCGTGCTGGTGCAGGGGTCACGAGCCCCTCTGCTCTCAGGTACTTCAGATAAACATGTGTTCTGCTCCAACTGTGCCTTTCTGAAATGGAGTATAATGGTTTGTGTCTGGATTGGTTGACCTCATGCACACAGACACTTCTATGATCTGTTATATCTCTGGCCTCTTAGAGAAACTCCTTTCAACCTGATATGTGTCACATCCTGTAAAGACATCAGACTTTCACAGTGTTGAGTTCGTCTTCAAAGGAAGCGGCTTAACGACATCGAAGTTATGAATTTACCCAAAATAGAAACACATCTGAATATTATCACTGCATAAATTCACGTTGATCCACGGCAGGAGCATGTTGTTAATTTGATGCCGGTGGGACGTGGAAGTCGAAGAAACATCATGTGGGAAACAGAAATAGCTACAAGAACTCACAACAACAACAACAACAACAACAACAACAACAGGGGCTGAAGGGAAGATTGGCAAAGTGGCGGATTGGAGCTTTAGAAATAATTTGATTTGTGAGCTGACAAAGGAATGGAAAGACACAACGCTTCATATTGTTTATCAAACATGTCACACGACAAAGATTCAGAGGCCAAACACGAGCTCTATTTTCCATGACAGTCTGTATGATCTGCAGCATGTCTGCCTAGCTTCACTCTCATTGGCTCAATCCAATATCTCCCCTTCCTTCCTACATCTCCCTCTTGTTTTCGAGGGTTATCTTGCTTCTTGAAACGGAGTCATGAGGGGTAGAGGTTGAAATCTTCAACTTCTAATTGGCAGAGCCCTTCAAGACGCCATCACGTCATCAGTAGTCGTCACGAAAACAGAAAAGGACTAAACTTTTCACCGGGGTACGTCATTGTAATAACTTAGTTAAGATCTAAAATAAACCTATGCTAGTGTTTGCAGTTACTAAAGTGACCAAACTATGCTAATGCAGGAGAATCAATGACATTTAAAATTGAAAAGCTTGGATGCTCGACATTATTTCACGTATAAATCAGAAGCTCAGAGCTTCAGGCTGCCAGTAGAGGTCTGGATTCAGCCCTGCCAGGATGCTCTATTGATAGAGGAGCAGTTCAGTTCATTAACATCGCTGCTCCACGCTGGTTCAATCAACTCCATGGTGCATCTTCAAAGAGGGGATGGAATTAATGTTAAAATATGGGATTATAATGCGTCTATTTGGAGGTTGTTGTGTCGCCTGATGCCAAAGCCTGACTCCATTTTGATCTAAAACACGGCATCACTTCAGTGTCGTCTCCAGATCAATGGATTCCTTCTGCACCAGGATGTTGTCCTGTAGAACATCTGAGTGATGACGAGTGTCTCACCAGGCGTCTTCTCACATGATCCATCTGCAGACGGGCTGTGAATCAATTAGCACAAGTCGACTGTCGGCCGGGTGATATATGTGCTTTCCACACGGCTGAATGCAAAGATATAGTGTCATGGTATTGGATAAACATAAAGACACTACTTGCATACGCTTTTGATTTTGATCACATTTATTTTGGTAAACTGCACAAAATATTGATTATTTTGAAGCATTCTGCTGACATGGGATATTTGTAGTGTAGCTTCGTCCATTGTTTTCATTCACCTCTTTAAAAACGAATACATCGATATGAAAGCCGCCCACTGCTGCGGCATTTATTTAAGTGGGAGCATGAATCTATTCTTTTCATCTGCCAGTGTAATCTCACTGTGCTTAATAATTAAATGTGGACCTGAATCGGCCCCTGGTCATGAGAGCAGCGGGGGACCTCCTGCTGCTAGTGCTGCATACACCATCATCAAGTTGGGCTCCATCGAATCCTGCCTGCACTGGAAACCAGTCAGTACACCTGAGATCTGGTGGGATTTTGAATGTTCCTGCACAGACATGAAAGTGAAGTGATGGTGAAAACACAGATGAAATGCAGTGATCCTAACAGATATGGATCCGGGGTTGCACCAAGTTGAAACCACAATTTATAGAGTGAATCTATAAACAAGAGAATTAACAAAGGAATGTTTATATGAGGGGGGTGTGGTGGGTGAAAAACACTTTTTGAGATTAATCATAGTTTCAGATTCTTCAGTTTGCTCTCTCTCTCTCTCTCTCTCTCTCTCTCTCTCTCTCTCTCTCTCTCTCTCTCTCTCTCCTCCATCTTCCCTCTTTTCCTGTCTCTCTCCTGTTCTTGCTCTCAGTTTCCTTTTCTTCTGTTTCCCTTGTAACCGTCTTGATATGATATGTTGATACACACATGGTGATAAGAAACACAGAGAGATGTTCACAGAGCAGATCAGGAAGTTGTTAACAGGATAACAAGGGAAATGATCAGTTAATCAGTTCAGATTAAAACAACTACTGAAGGACAAATGGGACACGAGGACATCAACATGTCAAGGGAATCAATAAAAGAAGAATTACAAGAAGTAAACCTACTTGTTCAAGGACGAGATAATAATCTATAGAGAGATAGATAGTTAGAGAGATGGAAAGATTGATTCATGGATTGATGGTTTGATTGATGATTGGTGTATTGATTGATTGGTGGACTGATGATTGATTGGTGGACTGATTGATTGGTGGATTGATGATTGGTGGATTGATTGATTTGTGGATTGATTGATTGGTGGATTGATTGATTGGTGGATTGATTTATTGGTGGATTGATGATTGGTGGATTGATTGATTGGTGGATTGATTGATTGGTGGATTGATTGATTGGTGGACTGATGATTGGTGGATTGATTGATTGGTGGATTGATGATTGGTGGATTGATTGATTGGTGGATTGATTGATTGGTGGATTGATTGATTGGTGGATTGATGATTGGTGGATTGATTGATTTGTGGATTGATTGATTGGTGGATTGATGATTGGTGGATTGATTGATTGGTGGACTGATGATTGGTGGATTGATTTATTGGTGGATTGATGATTGGTGGATTGATTGATTGGTGGATTGATTGATTGGTGGATTGATTGATTGGTGGATTGATGATTGGTGGATTGATTGATTTGTGGATTGATTGATTGGTGGATTGATGATTGGTGGATTGATTGATTGGTGGATCGGTTATGAAATGAAAGTGACTGAATTGGATTTATCCCTGTCAACTCCAAATGTGAAGGTCTTTTATTATCATCATGATGGTTATGGTATATCCTCATAATGCTGCACTTTCTCCAGTACTGGGTCAAACATAATTATCATGTGATGAACTGTATCTTATGTACATGTGTTTCAGGCTGAATCACTTTGTGGATGTAGTTTCTCTCCCTCTCTTCTCTCTGTAATTGCAGAAGGTCTTCAGTGGACCGCTGCATTAATCATCCTCTCTCAGCTCGGCAGCCTCAGTCAAGTGTGTCCCGGTCTCCACAGCAGCAGAGGAAACACTGAGAGTGTGTTTTCAAGGTTATTATTTGCATCCGTATTAAATGAGTGATGCTTTGACTGTGAAATGTGGTTAAAACTCAGCCTTGGCATTTTAGTTAAAGCTCCTTAACAAAGCGTAACAGCCTTATCGAGACCTCCTGGGGAGCTGTGTGTTATTGTTTGGTATTTATGAACTTATCACAGAGCGGCTTTGCTTAGAAAGAAACACGTGGATATGCAGTGCTGCAGGACCTCCTCTCTATTTCCTCTTGAAGATTGTGCACCATCCCCAGCGCCTCCCCCCCTACCCGTGGCCCTGAACCATCACTGCTCCTCCAGCTCTCTTCAGAGACCTCTGTCTCATTCATAATTAATGGGCGATATATAAAAAGGTGAGGGAAAAATCCCCTAGAGGGCGAGCTTGAAATCCGACTTGAAGTGTTGCACGTTGAAACAGAATGATAATGCAAGAAAGGTATAAAAAACAAAGATAATTAGAGCAGAGTGATGCATTGGAGACGCTCTGATGGACCAGCCTCTGCTTTGGGAGGAGATGGACTCATAATCAGATCAGAGGCAGGAAAGGTAGAATAGGCGTTTATTTGAAGTATTGCTTCTACGTAGAAAGGACGGAGGAAATGTCTCGTTTGCATAAAAGCAAAACAAAAAATCATCAGTTTCCCACTACAGAGGTTATAGATATTTGTGTATTCCCTATACTTGAGCACAACCATGTACTTCCAGACCAGATTGTCACATAAAGTCACATGATGTAAATGTTACATATCTAACATTCACAACATATTTCATTTACTTGTCTAAAATACCTGCTTTTGCAATATTCTATGGACACACTAAGGAATCAAGGTCTGTGAACTAGTTCAGGCAATGCAGCAGATGTATTTCAGGAAGCAGTGTTCAGCTCACCTGAGAACAACAAGCTCTTTTCTTTTCAAAAGCATCTCGGTGCCATGTGAACCTGAAGAGCGGCTCCAGTCGTCAGCTCAGAGGCTGATAAGGCCGGTTTGTGGTTTTCAGCTGTGGGAGACAGGAGCAAACCTGAGGGCTGAGGCTGGAGCTCTTCATTAAAATGCTGTGAGTGCCTGCTTCAGTGCTCAGGCTCGGTTCTTACATCTGTCTATCGGTTATGTTTCCATTGCTACTCTGTCTGTAGGATTACTCCAAAACTACAGAACTCATTTCTATTCACGTTTAGCTCATCAGCCACAGACTCCAAGAAAATGTGACATGTTTTACTACCTGTGCAAAAAAGGCTTTGCTGTGACAAGTGTCTTTTCTCTGGTTATTGTTATCGTGAACATATTTTCTACCTGGAAATTGAAATGCAATACAAACTGATTGGCTCTGAATAAACAAATCCACCCACCGAGCTCCAGCAGTGCTGACAAATCTGTGAATCCATCAAAGACAGAAGATGAACACTTCCTCCCATTAGCAGTCCTCCTCTGTAAGGGAGGTGAAGGGAACCCCCCCCCCCGTCGGTGTGGTCACGGCTAATGAAAGTGTGGAGGTGGGGATTTATTTACTGATTGTGAGCGGCTGTCGAGAGGAGCGGCTCCAGTGTCAGACTTCAGACGTGCGGGGGTGTAAATAGCATTTCCTCAGCTATTGAAAAGCTGGAAATTTGAAGAGGAAATGAGGCCCAGACGGCTGCAGAACATATAAATAAACATTCTCTGTGAATTGAAGGAAAGATGATTGAAAGAGAATTGAAGGCGAGTTCTGTATCCTGCCGCTGATTGAAAGAAGCCGAGTCAACACGTCGCTCTGACTGGTAGACGGAGGGATGGACTGGGACATCCGGAGGTCAGGTCTGGACCGACCCAGGGTCCGAGGCCTCGTGCACTCTCTCCCCAACGTGCACTGCAAATGGGCTTGGCTGCATCAGCAGGGATTAATCCTGTCATGTATATCAAAGAGAGAGCCGCCATCGTTCCATAAAAGAATACACATGCTGCATATGAATGGAAGATGAAGAGAAGGAGGAAGAGAGAAGACAGATTAAAAGGAATCTGTGAGTGGACCAAGAAGTCAGAGTTGTGCTGTGCTGTCACTGCAGAGGAACATCACACAATTCACTGAACCTGCACTGATGTCTTCACTCTCCAATACAAACTTAGACTTTATTTGGCGACTAAAAAAAGATCCAACACGTAAAAATACTCTGAGGAAATTGGAACATAACAAGCAGGGATAGAGTGAAGGGAGTGAAACAACAGCAGGTTTTAAAGAAAGAAAAAAAGTCATTGTTATGTAACATCAGACGAGTTATCCGCAGGCCGGAGATTATAGACGAGTTCCAGGGATTAGTACACGTGGCACCCGTGTGCTCAAAGGCAGTGTGGCAGGACTGAATCCACAGAATCAGCTCATTGAAACACTCACATTTCTTTTTCCTGACAATGACGGAGAACCTTTTCCCACAAACCAGAGTTTGTTTGTTTGTTTTGTTTCCTTTGTGTTATAAATGTTCCTCCCATGCCTTCAAATTACTGAATGAACATAATGTCTCTATCGTGTGACGTCCAGAACTGCTTTCCTTTGCTGAGGCATCTGATGTCAGATGGTAGTGGTGATGATGTTCACTGTTCACAGCTGGTTATTTCCATCCATCCTTAGAAAAAGTGATTCTTTGAAAGAGTGACTTTTGAAAAGTGCTGTGAGCCGCAGATTCAGTTCATAGAACTCGAGCAGAGGGAGGTTGTTGCGTCTGCTGCAGCTTTGGGCTCATTGTAGCTTCGGGACACATCAGTTCCACATTATACAATAACCAAGTTTTCTGTTTTCCTTTAGTTTACTTTTCATGTCCTGGAGCCTTTTGTCGAATCAGCATCTGCAGACTCACCAGCAGATTCAGATGTCACAGCAGACCTTTGTTCCTGCATGATAAGAAGATGCACAAACAAAATCAAACAATTCCTCACTTTTTCAAAAGTTTGCAAAGACATCAACCTCCAGCCTTCCAATCAGATCAGTTATCTGCTCTCCGACGTTTTTTTTTTTTTAGACAAACTGGCACTTTGGAATATTTTAACCAAAAGCTTGGATAAGCGGTGTAGATAATTGACGGATGGGTTGATGGATGGCTCTGGCAGCTTCAGAGCAGAAACAAATTCTCCTTCTGAATGAGGTTTCATCCGTTCAGCTATCAGCTCGACAGTGCGTTTCACTGTCTCTGTCAGAATGAGGTGAAAGCTGCTTGTTGGACAAAAAACTCCACTGAAGAGCTCAAACTTTATCCAAAAGCCTTTGTCCTCCCAACTCATCCAGTATATCTGCATGTTTCCAGCTGTAATTTACCTTTCTCATCACTGTGATAGCTTCCATGCAAACCAAACATCTAAGTTTATATCATACCTCAACAAAAACATGTTGTTTGTCCATTTCTCTACTATTTTTAGATTATTTACCACCTCTGTCTTAGAGGAAGAACATTGAACATTTATTGAAAATACCACAGAGACTGGGGAACTTATTATTGTGTAATGTGACAAACTAACATCACTCACTCATCACTCATACTAGTAAACCACACTGATAATCCCCTGAGTTCACACTTTGCTGCCGTCTGCTCGTGGAGACAGGATTAACATGGAGAAGAGATCACTTTGGATTCTGCTGGAGTTAGAGCTGGATCAAGACTCTTCTGTTGTAGTGCGTTCCAGTGTTTATACTGTGAAACGGCTTAATGTGTATTATGTTTCATGTATTGTTATCAGGTTATAAGCATGTGTGGGATATTTACTAGTGTTTATGCATCAAGCTGGATCTGCTGGAATTACAGGACAGTGGGTGACGCTGGGACATCTACAGCTTGTTGTGTTTATCATCACCATCAGAGGTAGAGATTATGAAATTCAATAAGTGATACAAGACTTGTGGGTTCCCCATTTAAAAAAGGATTAGGATATTAAACTAGTTTTTGACACCAGCTCCGTCTCTGTGTTGTTCCTGTCTGTCTCCGCTGTCCCGTCCTCTCCGGTGACATTCTGGTGCTGACCTGTTTCCTGTCACAACTCGACCTTTCATGCATCAGAAGCCGCCCACTCTCCAGGACCGGATAGATGCTTTCAAGTGGAGGTAAGCAGTGGCCTTCAAAGTGCTCTGGCATAAGCAATCTGAAGAGGGGACCTTTACTTATTGATGTTGAGCTTTCACCAGGCGGCGAGGACGACCTCTGGCTGCCGCAGGACTGTGACTCTGCGAGACCTCACAACAAAATATAACAGGCACCACACTCTGGGTCTCACATTTTCAATCTACAAGGGTGTGAGGTGTCCTCCGAGCACGTTTCCAGCTTTTCTTTTCACATCTCCCTGCAGCCGTACACACTGTGAACTGCAGGGGATCTCAGGCTGTCAGTGGCTGGTCTGTGGCTGGTCTGTGGCTGGTCTGTGGCTGCCTGCACATCACAACAACAATTAGGATGTCATCAAATTACAGACAGGAAACCCTGCCATGGAAATACTTTGAAAAACTTGTTTTCAATAGAATGATATCATCATATCTATATTTACAATACACGACTACTTCAAGGACTAAGCAGAGAACTGTGCCTTATATCTTTATTTACTAGTATTAGTTTTTTCTTGATTACACCAGTTGATCTCTCCCTATTTAAATGACCATAGATAATCATAATAGACCCCATTGATAATGTTTTGAATTGTTTTTCAACGCAGCCTTTGAGGAATCGATTTAAATGAATAACAAATTCATACAGCATCAAGAAGTGTGAGTGGCCTAGAAAATCAAAGACCCCCTGCTGGGAGGGGACTCATATAGGCTCTGCAGATTAATGCATTTCTCTGGGGGTTTACTTTGGATTGATAAAGTCACTGGGAAACTGGGGAAAGACAGACTGAACCTTACTCTGTATATTTCTGAGGTTTTTATTCAGCGTTAGGTTGTGACTAATTTATCCAAAGTAAATCTGAACACATGTTATCTATAGATAATGGCCAGCTGCATGGGGGGGTTTCTGATCTAGATTAAAGTCATTACAGATAAGTGAAATAAAACTCATCCCAATTGAATATTTCAAACAGAAAACCTTTTCAGGCTGTGAACAGTCTTATCTCTGTAAATCCTTTTTTCATTCACTGCTGGTTCTCGTGTCAAAATTATAATAAATTTGGTCTGAGATTAATAATTCTTGCTGATGAATACATAATTAAATACATGATTAAATTCACGTTTCATTGGACGACGCTCTATGTGGACTTTAGGTTTATACATCATCAGCACTGTGCCTTATTATTTATTTATGTATAATTACATCGGCCACACGGTGTTAGGCGTTTACTATTATACCACAAATCTTAAATGAGTAGGTCCTGGAGATAACATAAAATGAAATAGCTCTATAAACATGTTCTCTTTATCTGCAGGAGATTGTTTTAATCAGTTTTTAAATGTTATGTAATCTGTCTGCATTGGAATAGAAGCTCATATTCCAGTGCACAAACTTAATTCCTGTGCCAGCATCTGTCCACTCATACCTAGAAATCATTCTAGGGATTTTTGGGGAAAGGCTGAAACCCTTTCTGTGTATTTTCTACCACGAGGTTCACAGCCTTCACTTTGGAGTCATAAACGGGTTATTGAAGACTATACCTCGAATGCCTCGTTACTGTCGGCTGGATGAGCAGCTCGCAGCTGGCGCACCCGCAGAGTGTTCACGCACAGGGACTCAGTTGGGTGAGGACGCGCTCGTGTCACATTGAAGAAGAGGAGTCGATGAAGAGCTGGAGGAGCAGCGGACGTGTTTGAGGTGACCGGAGTTTCTCCTGCTTTCCACCGGAGCTGTCCGACGTGCTGAACCATGAACCAGAGCGCCGGAGCCGCGCAGCACAGCCGGAGATACTCCGCCGACGACAAGGTAACGTGTGGCCGCTTCCTCCACGACGCGTGGACGACTTCATGATGGGGGAACACAGAGGCTTGACCTCCTGAAGGGGCAGAGGGGTTCCTCGGACTGTGTGTGCGATGCTAAACTTTCAGTGGGGGGGGGGGGGGGCTCTCTAGGTTCCAATGAACCTAGAGAGCACGTGGAGGCAGTTTGTGAGAGGAGTGTGAACTTGTGATGGTCAGATGTGTTTGCGCTGTGGCAGGCAGAGTGTCAGATGAATGATTTAACTGCAGAGCTGGAGAAACCATGTTCCGGTTTGAGGACAGCGTGTCCAAGTGGATCCTCTTCATTATTTATCCATCTTTGAAAAATACTGACACATGTGGCATGAGCAAATATTAACATTTAATATCGATGAGGGGGCGTTTTGACTTGATGTGAAACGGATGAAAGTGACTCTGTACCAAAGCTGTGTGTATGTGTGTGTGTGTGTGTGTGTGTGTGTGTATGTGTGTGTGTGTGTGTGTGTGTGTGTGTGTGTATCCTGTTTGTCTAACAGCAGTGAAAGTGTCGGTTTCTGGAGAGAAAGCAAAACTGTGTAATTAAAACCACAACAACAACAATCTGATTATCACATCAAACTGTGGCCTGATGGGGGCGCAACATTTGTCTGGACCTAACTCCATCTGAGGAAGCTCTGACCCAGGTTTGTGGCATCATAGCCGATGAAAGTATTGATTACGATAACAAGGTAATACAAAGTGGTTATTCTTTGTAATTTATCCAGAAAGAAAACAGTGAGCCTCTTATTCTTAGTGTTGAAAAATGAACATTACTGTATATTGAGGCTTTCAAAATAAAGGAGTATCACTGTTTACTGTGCCAAAAAAATCACAGGACAAAAAAGACAAAAACAAATGTTAAAAACAATACTAATAACCATATGATGTTAGTGAGAACCAGATTATTACAATTATTAAAACACCAAATAAGTGGACCCTTGTCCCGTCTGTGGTGCAGATGCAGGTCAGTGGATCGATGTCATTAGTCTGCACAGGATCTAAATATGAGGGTGATGACTCTAATCGATGTGGAAGCGCTGCACCTACAAACTAATGGACTGACATTGTTATTTCTGGAGCCACATTAAACGTGGGAAGTGTTAGTTTCTCTCCAAGTATCAGGGACCAATTTAAATTACCTTGGTACAAGCTCCACTTAGTATCATTACATTACAGAATCCTGTTCCCATTATAACCAGCTGTAGGAAGCTGGAAGGTGTGGGCAGTTGAAACCCCCCCCCCTGGGCTTCGGGGGAGGATTAAATATGCATGTGCACGTGTATGCTTTGCAGGGGGGTTTTCCAGATGTTGATTTTGCCTCATCCTGTCGATACATTGACCTGTGGATGTAAATTTTGCAGATCAGAAACGTTCCAGGTGTCATCGTTTTCTGATATTTAGATTCTACAAAGATGCACTTTATTTTGAAAGATTTCCACTGAACAGATTCTCCATTTGGAAAAAGATGCTCTGACGATTTAGTTTCTCGGACTAACTTCCCTCTTACAATCAAGTCAATGGACACAGTGAGTAGACAGAGTTGGAGTTAGTTCCAGTGATTCAGTGGATCTTCAGTTTCCAGGGACAGAATCTCCCTGTGGACACTCGTGACTCAGAAAGATTTGAACAGGAGACATTCCTCCCAGTACACTGCTACACTCTTTTAAGTGGAACCACTGTTGTAATCACACACGTTTTCACTGAATGGTAGATTATCATAATCGTACTTGGTTTGGATTCCCCAGCAGGAAATGTGTGGTGGGGCTGAGCTGCCTCTGCTGGGAGGAACAATGCAGATAAAGGGATCATGTTTCAGAACAGTGGGTGTTTGCCTGTTGCTCACAGTGGGATTTGAACCTGTGTTATATTCTGTCACCTCCTTGTCTGGTCTCTCTCTCTGAAATGTCTCAGTTTTGGAAATTCCACTCTAAAACTCATGACAGCCAACTGAAATCAAAGAGCCAAGAGGGATTCCAGATGAATTAACTGTCCAGTTGTTCAAACCACCTCCTCTGGTGGTTACAGGTATTATCTTGCTTCTCTGACAAGTTCAGTCTTCACCTGAAATTTGACTTCTTTGTACAATATAGATCGCTCCCTTCCACTCATGTGGGGTTTGGGACTGTGGGACTTTAGATTTTCCAAAAATCTGTATATAATCTATACGCTAGCCTAATGATGAAATTAATCCATTTGTCATGGCAAGCTATACGAGCAAGACAAGCATTCAGGGATCCTTGAGTCTAAGTAAACAATGATATATATCTAATTTTATCAAATCCTTTCTAAATCTAGATCCAAAGCTGTAGGTCCAACTTTTAATTCTACCCATAATTCTTCTCATTCCAGTATAACCTGATTTAAGTATTGGCTCACCCACTAAAAGAAAACAGGAAATTAAAAAAGCACAGAGGGTTTAAGCTTCTTTCCAATCAAAGCTGTGCAGTGACGTATGCAAAGTCTTGTTTGCTCATTTAAAGTGGACCCGCCCACAAGTCCACCCAGTCCAGGCTTTACAAACATCTGTCCAATCTGTAAAGTCAGCAGAGTGAGAATCAGCAGGTTGACAGAGACTCTGGGTTCTGCTCCTAAAACCTCACAACAGACAAACAGCTGCTGAGAGCAACTCGCTTGTTTGTTCAGGGCAACAAGTCCGACCGGCTCCAGAGGAAGACAACTAAGAAAGTGCTGCTGTCTCCTCTAGTGAGCAACCTCCGTCTAACACAGCTCACCCATCAGTGCAGACTAACAGGCCCGTCTTCAGGGACAGGCTGGTGTGTAATTTAAAGGAAATCCTCTCGGCCCATTAGGGCTCACCGGAGAGAAAGTCCCCGGCGCCACAGGGAGCTCCCACTGCGGGACAGATGGGTGAACATTCTGGCTTTTGTCCCGTCCCTCCCTGCAGAGACTGTTTCAGGCGAATGTGACTCAACACCAAAACCAACATATGGAAAGAAATCAGCGTCCCCGGCTCTCCAGGGGCGAGAGGACATTCAATCAACTGGGGACGCTCTCACAGTTTTATTAATGTTGCTTTATGCACAAGCACAACCCACAAACACAGCCATCAAACAGGAATTCAATAAGGAATGATTCTCTGTCTCTGAGGGGAAAATATAGGAGTGAATTGTAAAACAAATCCTGGAACAATTTGACTGTAAGTTACAGCAGAAGAGTGATTAGCAGTGTAGTTAATATCTCAGCAGACTCGGAGCTGCTGGCTTTTTATGAACAGAAAAAGCACGACTGTGTGAAACTGACTTTCTTTCACTTGTGAGCCTCAGCCTGTGTGAGTCAGACAAGGCCACAGCTGCTTCACACCCTTTGACAAGTGGCGTTGTTTCTTCAGTTTAAACGTGTGCACGGTTCTCTGCAGATGTCAGAAGGTTCACAGCAGAATGTGAATCGCTGCTGAAGGACTGTGGAGACGTTCTGCTCACAGACGTCAGGACGAGTGCAGCTGTCGGCTCTTTGTGCTGCGTTGGCTGTTCTCCACATGATGAGGTCATGAGAGAAATCCTTGAATCTGGTTCAGCTCTTACTCAACCACTGCCAGCTGCACCTTCGGTCTGTTGGATTTAAGCTCCTCAGATTCCATTGGAATCAGAAACCAGCAGAGACACATATGAGTCTGGTTGAATGTGAACAAACTCTCAACTCCTCAGTTCATCTGTTACTTTTGAATTTCACCCATCGATTGTTTGAATATTGCTCTGATGGCGTCCTGCGAGTGACGTGCAGCCAGTGGAACAGCCGGAGAGCCAATCACAGGCCGGCTCTGGAAGCACATGATGCTGATGGCAGTTCCCCAGCATTTGCTCTGCACGTGGGGAACAAAGCTAAGATGACAGGTGGAAGAATTTAAAGATATACTGATCAAATAACAGGATCATTAGATTTTAAGATTACTGAATTAAGTGAGGCTAAAAAGAATGCCTGGGATTTATAGGAAAACAAAATGGGCTGTTGGGATTTAATTCTGAATCCATGTTGAAGCCAGTCTGTCGATGGAGAACTCATCAATCAGTTCGAGGTTCAACCTAACCACACGATGAAACTGACTGCAAGATCTGTAGCTGCTCGTATTTCAGAAAACAAATGATGCAGAGGGAGGTTTTGTAATGAGTGTAAATATTCAGTGATATTTTAATAAACAAGCTTAGAGCTGCCAAGCAGGTCCTGAGATCACAGGGAAGAAAGCAGCGAGGCAATGGGCCTCATGTCCGAGGATATGGAGTTGAAATGGAAATTCACTGCAGCTTGAATATGGATCCAAATAAGTTAAGCCTTTTATTTGCAGCAGGTGGGTTTGACGTAATGAACAGATGAGGTTATTATGACCAAATAGCTGAGCTCATCTTTCAGCTTCAGTGATTTATATCAAAATTGACAATACCATTTGTCTTTTTCCTCCTCAGCACCGGTGCTGGTGCTTGTTGGGTGTTTAAATTGTTCCTCTATGTGAAAGCTGCCTGGAGATAATGTCTGCTATATATAGCTCTATAGAAATGAGATTACAGTTGCACTCGGTGGAGCACAGGTGTTAATTGAAAGCACCTTAACACCGGTTTCTCTGGAGCGTGTGCATTGTTCACACAGACAACTTCCTGAAACCTGACAACTTTCCAAACTGGGTCAAAACAACACGTTTCCCAAATGCAAATGAATTATTGTCAGCTGTGATGACATTTCGTGCTACACAGACTCAGACTGAAATCGTGATTAACTTTCTTTTGAATAACTTTGGAAATGCCGGGTGCTTGGGCTGAACACAACAACACAGTTGAATACATTGATTCTGTTTAATTCCTGTCTCAGCTCATTAGAATTTGGTTTGTAATCCTGAAAAGCACAATTCACTGCACCAATGTGATGTATCAGTAGGTTTTTGTTAAAGCTATAAACAGGAACGTGTTTACATGCAGCAGCAGCATTACATATGAGAGTGAACTTATGTTCTTTGTTACTCTCTTATCATAACTTCCTTCACTCTGCTCTGTAAACAGTTATCAATGAACCCACAGCTACAGAATAAAGATCATTGTTATTCAAATACTGAGAAGCTGATCTGGAACCAGAAGTGGTTCCTCCCAGTGCCGACACCATCCAGTGAGTAAAAGGCTGTTGTGCTGAATCTGTGCAGAACCACAGAGTCTGTGGATGAACCGTTATTCCTCTGTGAGTCCACTGAGCTGTTTCAGAGTCAATGAATGAATATAATAAAATAGAAACACATCAGAAGAGGTCTTGTGAAATGAAGAACTGAAGAGCAAACCACGACTGTATGGAAATAGAACAAAGCTGCGATCAGAGAATTCATCCAAACTCAGAGCGCTGGCTGGTGTTGGGAGGGGGGGGCGGAGACTGGGGAGACTGGGCCGAGTCCAGACTCTGGGGACTCCAGAGCTTCAGAGGCATGATGATGTCATCCTGATGTAGAGGTGCTCTTCTCTCTCTGCGCCGCCTCTCGATGGACAAACTGTGATTATTAGTGATAGAGTTGTTAGGGGCTGGGGGGGGGGGGGGAGCCAGCAGCACAGTGGTTTCTTATGAGCATCATAATCAATCAGGAGATAATCCATCCAAATTCCATCATCACTTTCTTTTACATTGCTAAATAGCCCCCCCAACCCTCCTTTCCTGCATTCATCAAATAGAAGTTAATGAATCTGGAAGGAAATAAATCAGTCGTGTAGAAGAATGATTTTTACGAGCGGGTGGAATTCTGTGCAGATTTAAATATAAATTCCAGATCTAGTGAATTTAAATGTGGGCTGTTGGACATGTGCTCTACTGAGAGACATTCTACTTAGTTTGGTTTTTGTTTAAATGAATGGAATCAAACTACCTACTAAGGTTTTAAACCCAGATCCAGAGCTGCCCTGGATCAAAAGGTGTGTAACTGACTGAGGTTCAGATGTTACAGACACTTTCCCCTCTCATCACACCAAGGACACATCTAAGAGCTGCTATCACACAACGTTAATCTAAGAGAGCAGCAGCTGAAAGGAGAAGACAAAGAGACACCATCACTGTCTCCGTGTTGAACTCGAGGAGCTGAGATGTGATGATGACTGCAGTGAAGAGTGAAGGGATCTGACTCAGAAATACACACAGCTGTTCAACTTGGTGGAGATCTGGGGACAGAGAAGACCATGATGGGACTAATCCAATAGGGACACTTTGATATATCTGTCTCAACAGTGTCTCTTAGAAATTATCCTTCTTCCTTAAACTGGCGGCAACGTCTTCTCCAGCTGGATTCCATTCAGAGGACACGGTTTATTTACAGAGTTGCCAAGAGGTGGTTGTGTATTTTTGTAGTTAACTCCACATTTAAAATGTCAATCAGCTGATTGAAGTATCTTCTAGAGCCAGATCCTTGTATTTTTTGAATTAGTGCAGTGCCAGTTCCTACCTGCCTGTTTGGACTGGGCTGTGGATTTGCTCCAGAGTCCATTATTGGGACGAAGCCTTAGAGCATTGTCTGATTTCTATTTCCTGTTGTGGTGAACGTGTTCAGCTGCTGAATGACTCACTGAGACCTCTTTTCTTTTGTTATAAATTGTTATAAATGATCTTTTTCGATGCTTTGATTTCAGAAACTCTGAGACATGACTGCAGCCATATGTTAGTGTCAAGTAAAATAGCTTCATACGTCTGTCTTCACATTATATTCTCTCTCGTTACCCCTCCTCTCCAGCCGGCGGAGCACTATCCTTCAGAGAGAGACAGACGTGTGTGTGTGTGTGTGTATGTGTGTGTGTATGTGTGTGTGTGTGTGTTGCAAACCATAAATCCTTGTGCGCAAACCCTGCTTTTGGATACCTGTCAATTGTGATAACAAATAATAAGATACAGCTGCTTTCTCATCCCTCCGAGTGTTCAGTGAGTGATTTGAATAAGTCAGCCGGTGGAACGGAGGCGCCTCCGCTCCACTTGATAATAGACCTCGTCAGAGCACAGAAGGTTTTCCAGAGCAGGGCTGTGTTGTCTTCATCCATTCATTTCCATAGCAACTCTCGGAAATGGGAGGGCCTGTCGGAGATGATGGCCGTGAAGAAATGAGGTGTGCAGGGTGGGGGGGCTTGGTAGAGACAGAAAGAGAAAACAGCTTCATATTTGGTCAAATTTTACACAACCCGAATGTAAACATTTCGAAAAACATCAGTTTAAATCAGTCCAAACCTCAATGTGACATGAATTCATTTATTTAGAAGTGCATGATTGTGTTGAGTGTTGTGTTTTTTATTTTACATGTACTTTAGATACTGCACCTTTGCCTCCAAGTGAGGTTTATGAATGTATCTGCTCCAGAGTTGGAGTCAAATCCTGATTCACATGAGGATGTTCAGTAAATCCAGGTCAAACTTATTTGTGCCACCTTCAGGTGACTGCAGATATTCGTGTCGTGCTCGAGCTCTGCCCTCTTTCCTTATCTTATCTTCACACACACACACACACACTCCGTCTCATAAGCAGTATCGATTGGGTTAAGCCTCCGTTAGCAGCTGTGCACAACTTCACACACGTCCATGTTCTTCATTCACTTCCATTTTGTCCTTCATTGCACCTCAGTCCTAATCTGCATGGCTCCTCTGTATCTATATCTGATTACATTTGGGTTTACAGGCAGCCAATGTCAGAATAACACCCCCCCCCCCACACACACCTTTCGCATGTTATCTTCCGTGCAACTGGATGTCCTGCAGAGTGTGATGACGGGGGGGGGGGGGGGGGGGGGTCTGAGATCCAGGTGAAGAAGCTGCTGTTTAATGTGCACAGCCTCATTATGCTAATCCTCCTAAACGCAGCCTCCATAGGACGCAGACATGCATGAGCGTGAATTGGCTTTGAAGAACAGAACATGCTCAGAGAATAAATCCATGGGGGGGGGGGGGGGGGTCTCTATTTTCCTCTCTTTTGAATGTGTATTCATGAGAGGACGCGTATATGCATTCAGTTTGTGTCTCTTCCTCTTGTAAGAGTGCAGCACTCATGTGCATGTTCCCAGTTGAACACCAGTAAGGGGGTAACCATAGGAATCTACTGTAACTGGACTGAACCAACCACTTCCTCGAATAGTCGTCTTATTGTGGGTGTGTGTGTGTGTGTGTGTGTGTGTGTTTATCACATAAACTTACTCCTGCACTCACACTCTTAGTTTAAATGATGAAAATTCCCAATAATTGCACTTCACTGTATTCACTTGTATTGTTTATGCAGCCTTTACTTCATACTTCATACTTATGCCGCCTCTGGTATAAGCATGATACTGTGGTAAACTTGTGTTGCAGATCTCTCACTGCCTTACTTGGTCTTCTCTTTCTATTTATATTTCATAGGAAGATTAATTTAAAGTACAATTTACCTTAATGAGAATTTTATTAAAATCATGTCCAGGTCATCTGCCATGTCCATGTCTCAGCATGTAATACCCAGTGATCCCCCCCCCCCCCCCCCCCCCCCCACCACCACTGCTCTGATTATGACCTACTTTTTACCTGCACTGCTGACACGGTGCGTTTATAAAATACCTAAAAAAAAAATCAACTCACCGACTGTATGTTGCTTTTATAGCTTGTATCATAAATCACACAGACAAGCCTCCTGCAGCTGGAGAGGAGGAAATAGTTCAGTGTGATTTAAATCTGCAGCACAACATGTAATGACTTAGAATAACCAGAAGGGGGAAGTCTCCCACCAAGAACGAATAATGAGAACCGTCTGATCTCTGTGGAGACGTGAGATTTGTGTGAGGAGCAGAAACCCAGCGAATTAGATGCACATCAGGAGAATCAGCAGAAATATGAATTATATATGGTCTACACAATATAAAACAATGTGTAACATGTTGGTAGCACTGTAACCTCACACTCAGAAGGTTGCTGGTTCAAATCCCAGATGGACTAGGGGCCATTCTAAGTGGAGTTTGTGTTTACTCTTATTATACCTGTGTTAGCTATGGAAGTTAATGGAAATGTAAGAGGCAAGAATTTTAATCCACAGAATAACTGAGGCTCACACATGACGGATCCAAGCAGCTGATTCCAGCAACCGTCAGTTGTTAAGAGGCAAACACGTTAAAACACAAAGAGAAGGCTGATTTCAGACCAGATCAGTGATCACGATTTAAACCCCTGATTACAGAATGATATCAGCAGCTCGGCCGTTAGAAGAATGAGTTTGTGCACTCGAGCCTCGATTGCCCTTCACTCCACCCGCTCTCTCACATCTCTGACCGGAAAGCTTAAATTTCATTGGCAGGACTTTTCAAAGGCTGCCTTCAGGAGATAGCCATATCTCTAAATTCATCCCGTGCCCCAAACCCCCCCCAGGAGGGGCTCTGAGTTCTCCGGCTCAATCGCACCAATTTCATGCATATCATATTAATGCAGAATCTGACAGGAATACAGAGCGGAGGGGAGGAGCATGTGAGCTGGCAGGAGAAGGACTTTGTGTTTGCTTTTGTTTTTCCTCTGCTGGAAATTATGTTCAAGAGGAAAAGTAATGCCCCTTGAACTTTCCCCTTTTTTTAATCTAAAGTCAAATCCTCAGGTCACACAGGACCAATGGGTCCAACAGCCAGTATGAAGTGAAATAAAACACACATATCATATCTATTGTTCAACACAGAACCTACTGGTGAATTGTCTCCTTTGTGTTGGGATCAGCAGCTCTGCAGCTTTCAGCCTCTTTGAGCTCATTGTTGTGGTCGACTGGTTTGTGTTGAATCCCATCAGCTCGATCATTTCATTGGACCAAACCATGGATAGAAAAACAAGTGATCACTTGAAACACACTTGTTTGGTGGTGAGAAGGAAAATATGCACAATTAGTGAGATGGTGCTTTCAGCTTTTTTTGACCTGCTTCAAATGGGGCCAGCAGAAGAAAAAAAAACATCCGACCTTCCACAACAAAATGTTCTATTGACTCAGCCCAATAAAACATTCTACTCTAACAGGGGAGTTTGTTGTTTCATTCCCAAACACAAGTGATGGGTTTAACCACGTCACACTACTGGTTCTAAGCCAAAGTAAATTTCCCTTTGTGCCTAAACCGAACCAAACCTTTGGCGTTGATCTAATTTACTCAAGTGATTTATAAACGAACGTAGAAGCCAAAAAACAAATGATGCAGAACCTGATGAGGGCATCAGACCAAAATCACTTCTGTGTGTATTCAAAATACTCATTGCTATTTATAGAAAGTATATCGGCCTCATACATCATCCACGTGATGACATTTCCCTTCTCTTCAAGATCCTTAATATTATTCTGAAGGAATAGCATGGTATCTTTTATATAAGAAAAAGTTCTAGAAGAAAGTAGAGTGTGTATTTTCCTCCTGGAGAGATACCATGGGATGTCTTGCAGCTTTGCATCTGTACAGCACATCTCTGGCTCCAGGAGGCCGGGCCACGCTCCACGTATTTATCTATCGACTGCCTTCCTCAGACATGTTTGTCCATCCATGTCTACAGAGCAGGTTGATCCTCGGGCCAGGGCGATGATACAGAGTGTGTGTGTGCTACACTCCTCCAGCACTGAGCTATCGAAAATGAGAAAATATGTTGTGTAGGCTATTATAAATTGTAAACAGCAAGTTGCGCAGGCATGATGATGCCTACACAAGGTTGTAATCATACATCTTGCATGCAAACAAAGATACTCTGATTGATACAGAAAGCAGAAAGGTGCATTTATGTTTGAGCATCTTTATTTTTCTCATCCTTTTCAAAGCCAAAAGCAAATGAAAAAGACTTCAAGTTATGGGTTGAGTTGTGTTCTACAGAAAGTAAACAGCATATTATTTACAAGGTCACAATTACGCCTCTGCTGAGTTATATTTAAGGAGAAATATATAATATTTTAGACGAGAGAATCTTGCTATTCAGTCAAAGCATATATTGTATACATAGTAAACAACACATAGTTGACATTCTATGTAAAAGCATGATGCTTATAAATTCCTGTCCTACATTAGCGTCCATCTGATTCATCATTCAGATATGATAAAAGCAAACAAACAGAGTATTCAGTAAACAAAGAGTTACACATTCTAAAGTTTAGTGTCATATTGTAAATAATAAAGTCCTAAAACTGCTTCCTTTAAAAATAATGTATCTATAAATCTATGCAAGAGGAATATATATGTTATTAAAATGCACTTGTACCTGTTTTGAATGAAGCTCCAGTGCATTAGCTCATTAAACTGAATTCTATAAAGCAGATAGATTTGCTTCACGAATGAAAATTAAATACATTCATCTTGTACTCGTCAACCAGAGGAGACAGATATTTGTTGTGACTTTTTCCTGCCACATGCATCACCTCCCTGCAGGAAGGTTAAGTAGGTGCTTGATAAAAATCAAGTGAAAGGTCAAAAGAAAAATGCCTCAGGTTTTCCCCTCCAATCCTTTCCATCTCCTCCTGAGATCTACATCTCACTGCCGCCCTGTGACATCTGCTCTGGTCCCTCTCCCTCTGGAAGCTGGAGAGAAGGACTGATCTGAGGACAGTGACTGAAACCAGCACAGGGCTCAGCACCAGTGGGTTCAATCTGCCCCCGGTTGATTACTCTGTGCCTTCACTCGTCAGACCTGATCCAGATCATCCCTGACATATTTATTTCAGGCTTGCATGTGAGGTCGGTCATCTTCTTCCCATAATTGAATTCCTGGGTGAAATAAAGCATATTTACTGGGGCAGCGTCTCCGTCTGGTGCCTCTAACCTTATCAAAACCCAATCGGCAAAGAAATGCTCCATGAAATACCAAAGGCTCCATCAGGGCTTTGTCTCATATCTATGGAAATTTAGGTTTTCACTCCGTCCTCTGTCTTCTTCACCTGCGTTCGTCTGCATGTCTGATTTGAAAAGTCATATTAACGTGTAGAATGGTGCTGCTGCTTTGGACCATCTTTATAAAACTACAGGAGACACAGTTCCGTGGATTTTTCTGCTGCTAAAGAATCAGAATCATTCAGTGCCGAGGACCAGAAGCACATTATTACATCAAATTCAGTGTAGAAATCAGCAAAGAGACATCAAGGACCATCCTCATCTACAGTAGAGGGTCCCTGCAGACACTCAGTGGAAGGCAAGGGGCCCCAAGGACAAACACACACATCGAGAGATAACACACACATCGAGAGGAAAGCCTACAAAGTCCAGCAGCTCAACACACACACATGATTGAGAGCACAAACATTGACAATAACGTGAACACAATACAAATACAAACACATTCACATGTTTTCAAGGAAGTAGCAGTGAGCGCAAGGGGAAGATGTGGTAAGACTCAAGATGAGAACTCAAGTAAATACTATACACAATAGTAGAAAAGTAGAAAAATCATAAATGTGAGAAATACAATAAACAAGTGTTGTAGTAAAGCCTTGAGATAAAAGTGGTAGAATAATAATGACTTGTTTGATGGGACGACAGAAAATGGAATAAAAGATTCCTTAAGACGTCTGGATGAATGGACCCGATCAGTTTAGAGGAAGAAGAAGATTCATAACAGTCATTTTAACATTTTAACAACTTGTTCATTGGACTGAAATCGTAAAGAAATTAAGCAAATGGGCTTGTAAATAAAATGTTAATCAATTTTTTCACGGTATAACAATTATTTATTATAATTAGTATTTCAAATGAAGCATGAAGCCAAAAAGCGGATCTGATTGTGAGTGATGACTCATCGTTACAGTTACTCTCCTCTCTGTGAGATTGTTTAATTGTCTCAGTCACAGTGAATCCTGTCGTCCATGTTAACGAGACGGGTCTGATTCTAATTGGACGAGTTTGTCAGATCACATCAGTTTCCTGTGTTTCCACCTCTTTACTTCACCTGTTAAACTTCCCATCAGCAACATGTTTGACATCATCCAAATCTAATGACTCCATGTTCAACTCCATGTGCTGCCACTGGGAACCAGTTGCTCCTGCAGCCCTCCTCACTTCTGAGCTGTTCTTAGCGCATTGTTTTGGTTTGCTGGTCAGTATGATTAAATCCCAGAGGCTCCCACTAACTCCATCCATCCGCCCACTCTCCCACTCACATAGCACGAGCTAAACCAACTTGGTGTGTGCTGCTCTTCTTTGTATCAAGCAGAGCAAATAACTGAGTGGTGCAGAGTCCAGTGAGAAGCAGGTCGAAGGTAATCTGACTCCAGAAGACTCCCATGATGCTCACATGTGTTTTACTAGGCAGCGATGTCTTCTCTGTAAGAACCGGACAAATCTACACATAACAATCTCCAGGTTGTTTGTGTAGCATCGCAAACACAACGGAGCAGCTGGAGGCTACAGGGAGAAAAATCCGACCAATGTCAGGCGAGGACAAAACGTGGAAAAGTGTTGATTGAGGTTAGAAGACAAGTTACCAGACCGAGCAGTGATGTGTTAATGGATGATACGTCCCGAAGCTGCACGGCAGAACAATAACCTCGTGCTTTCATCCACTTCATGATGAGCCTGTGAAACAAGTACAGATGCTTTGTTCCAGTAAATAAACAGACTCCACACGATGCACTCATTGCAACTGAGAGTCAGAGTGAATAAGTAACCACCTCCCTCCCCATTGATTAAAACTGGGCTGAGATCAGCAGCAGAGCTGAGATCCAGCCTCTCACACCACAGCACCAGCTCTTCTGTCTCACACTCATACACAACCCGTGTCCTGTTGTGTCCTGGGATCAGCAGAGAGCTGCTTGGTTGCACGTGTGTTCAATGTGTAGTCCTGTCTATTTAACTTTCACCTGCTGCTGTCCTCCTATAACAAATAAGCACCATCTGTTTCAGCTTAGGTCTGAGGGGGGGGGGGGCATTAACCTGGCATAAACTGTGGTGTTTTCATGTTGCCATCATCTATCATTATGGTATAGAGGTGGTGTACAGTGTCTCACCTCATAGATCTACTTTAATGTTGCCCTTGCATTTGTTGTGTATTTTATTTAGTGTAGTGAGAATATGGCTGTTGGTGCAAAAGACACATTCAATATCAGCAAATCCTGACGAACTTTACAATTTCCCTCATGGTTTGATGCCCTTTGTCTAACAGTGGGAAAAGTAAAGGCAACAGTAATAATGCCGCTCGTAGCAATCCACAGTTTAGAGTCACATCTGTGGAAAGATCTTTTCACAAAGCTGTGAATGTCTCGTGCAACGTGCCATTAATGGAAAACACTTAAAAACAGTCGGTTGACAATGAAAACTCTGCATTAGCCACTTTAGAAAACGTCATATTTTCTGAGAAGTTTGACATTTGAAAGGTCACAGGATATTTCATGTTGACACACACGATGTAGGCTCTAGTACCGAGGAGAATTCTCCTTTGTTGACTGATTCAAATTGAATGAAACGCTGCTACTTATAAAGCCACGAGAAATATGTGTTGGAGGCTTTTCCATGTCTCTTCAAATGACTCAGCAGGTCGGTGGGAATCAGGCAGGACAATGAGACGGAGCAGAAACGCCTCTTAGAAGAGTCGTGTTCAGATTTGACCTGCAAAGGCTTTCACAGTTTACCTCTCACACACGCAGGAGGTTCTCTGCTCTCACCACAGGAACAGAAGACCTGCTGGATTCAGACGGGGGGGGGGGTGTCACGTTTTCATTCTGCTGCTCAGATCCCATCGTCACCAGCGTCGGCTCTGATCACACTCTCCCAACTTCATCCTGATTTATTTGAATTCTCTTTGCGTCTGGCACCATCTGAATCTACCAAGTTGTGAGCGAACCACCTGAAGGAAGCCATGACTTCCTACTTCACTCGTACTACATTGTGGATGATAGAGAAAGGATAGTCAAACCCAGAAGAAAAAGGCCTTGTCCGTCACATTGACTGGGACTTTGTTCCCGTCTGGCTCTCACTGCTCTCCGGATGGGAGCGCATTAGCATAATCTGTCCAGTTGATTATGTTTGGGCAGCGGTGACATAAAACTCTGGCTCTGTGATTAGGCTCTGTAGGGCCGACAGCCAAGGCCGCCGGAAAGCAATCAGCGGAGCAGATTAAAAGGTGCGGCAGCAAACAAAATAAGGAAGGTGCAGACGGCCATGACGCTGACAGCCCCCTGTCCCCCTCTGTCTGTGTGGACGGGTCAGAAGACGATGAGTGACAAGTTGGTTAATGGAGGCGTCCGTCACCTTCCTGTCCCGGGCTCCTGTCTGATAACTTCCATATTAGCCGGAGGGGACAGTGACAGACATCTGATAATGAAACAAACACAGAGACATTTAATTTTAACCCGCGTTCACTTGGGATGCGGCGGGACCATCACCATCACCCACACAGCTGAGGTCACATGACCATGAGTCCAGTGACCAATGAGGCTGAGCAGGATCATTACATCTGCATCCAGCCGCACATGCTCCATGGAACTGAGGCCTGAGCGCTCAGCACTTTGTCTGGGAGAAAAGACAAACTGTGAATATTCATGATCTGAGTAACTGATAGCAGCCACCCCCCCCCCCCGGCAGACCGTGGGTATTAACTATGTGCTGGAGCCCATCTGTTGGTGCAGGTCTGCAGTAACAGCCACAGGTAATTCTCTGACAGCACCAGGAAGCGTCTGAGGTCAGTCGGTACAGAACAGTTTGCTCTTGTATTTGCAGCAGAGAGCTTAAAGGGATAGTTCACCCAAAAATAAAACATTTTATTAATTCTACTTTACAATAAAACACATGCATTAATGCATTTCTTTACAAATAAATCTAATGATTTATAAACTGTCGCTAGAAAGGTGGAAAATAATTTTGGAATAAGGTTATAAATACACAAATTAATCTAGCATTAAATAATAAAATTGTTGTAAATGCAGTTTTCATTTTACAAACTGAATAAAAAGGAAAATTTGAGAAAGTAAGTGCAGCAGGAAACGAAGAAGCAAAACGGGAATTTGAGACACATTTATTTATTTATTTATGAATGAAGTCATGTCTTTTGAAATGATGAAGTCTAAAAGAAGAAATACAAGTGTGTGAAACTTTCACATTAATAGACACTGAGACCATTTTTTTTTTATAAATTGCCCCCATGCTATTTCGTCAGAGTCACGCAGCGAAGTATCCGGCTCAGGAACACAACTCTATCGTTCATCCTGTCTGCTCACTCCCTCCTTCCTCGCTGATAGGTGTTGGATCTTTGAGTGCAGGTCATCATTCAACTGTCTTTCAGTCGTCAGGTCCACTTTGAGCTCTTTGTATCTGTGCTGAAGTTTTCCCCAGTCCGACTGTAAACCCAGCAGAGTCGTCTGGGCTTCTCGGAGCTGGTTGTCGATGTCGACACTGAAACGCTTCTCTTCTACCAGCAATTCAGAGAGCTCCAGATTCTCATTTGCCTTGATCTCATTCTTCTGTAAGAGTTCCTCTTCCTGCTGTTTGCTCACCCCTCGAGTCACAGCGTCATCAGATGTCCTTTCCTCATTCTTCGTGGTTCGCTCCTTATTGAGCTGCTGATAGTGCTGTTTCAGAAACTCACATATCTGGTTGCCTTTCTCTAGATCCTCCATCATCCGTTGAGTTGTTCTATTTAAATTTCATCATTGTCTGCTCCTCACTGAGCTGCTGATAGTCCTGTGTCAGCAGCAGAAGAAGAAATATTTTGAGCATTTTGTGTTATCACCTAGGGTTAGAGCTAGGGTTAGGGTTTCTGTACCTGGAGAGCCCGACCTCTCACCAAGAGGAGCCGGGTTTCCTCCTCATGGCACCGTCTCTCCTCCCGATCCTGCTGCTCCTCCTGCGAGAAAGTGAATGAATGCATCAAGTTTTCTTTCATCGACAGATTAATAAGAATCAACAGACGTAATGTGAGTCACAGACAGAGAGTGAAGCAGGCAGCCGTCTATGCCCAGCACAGACTGATCCACCTGACTCTGCTGCCGTCTCCTCTTACCTTGTCGCCCGATTTGTTCCTTTTCCTTTTCCCAGCTATTATCTGAGGAGAGAACACGTTGTTAACTGTTTATCACTGGTTGACTCTCAAACAACAACACAGCCGGGCTTGTGTCTGGTTCTCCAGTAACATCGATGTCAACTTCTGGGAAAGAAGTTAATCTTCGCGATGGACTTTTGATCAAATCCACGGGAGCTAGTTAGCTAAAGCTACACATTCAAACTGTGGGCGAATTGGCTTAGACAGATATATATGTATGTTGTTTTTGTTGATATGTAAGTCAAAACCATCACAGTTTATCTATACGAAATTTGCTTAAAATCACAAGTCGCAGTTCAGTTATAAAAAAAAAGACAATTCATAGACGTCTCGAGATAGTAATAACATGATTATTACATAAACAATACATGGAAGTAGACAACTCAAATTAATAACAGCTTATTTGATATGTGAGTTAAAACAATCACAGTATATCGATACGAAATTCGAGGAAGGTGTAAAGGGTCGAAAATTCCAGGTAGGTGTAAACCTACTTGGCAATAAATACTATCTGATTCTGATACTAATAGTCAGAAATATATTTAGGAGTTTATTTAAATTTAGCTTAGTTAAGAAACACTAAGGAAATAATCATATTTAATTTGATATGTAATTTAAAAACGTCACAGTTTATCTATACGAAGTTCGCTTAACATCACCAGTCACAGTTCAGTTATAAAAAAAAATCGTACACGTCATGAGATAGTAATAACATGATTATTACAAAAACAATACATGAAAGTAGACAACTCAAATTAAAAACAGCTTATTTGATATGTGAGTGAAACAATCACAGTTTATCAATACGTAATATATTCATAGATACACAGTATCATGAATGATATTATAAATAGGTATATATTTATCACAGTTTAGTAAAGGATCACTATGGAATCAACAAGTAGGAGGAGTCTGTGAGAGGCAGCCTATAAAAAGAGGAGCCTTCAGTCTCCTCACTCACTCTTCCTCTGAAGTCAGACTTAAAAACAGCACATGTTGCTTTTATACATTTTCAAAATGAGCTTTGTATGTCTTGTGCCAACTATTCTGATTGGCCTTGTTGCTAAAATTCTGTACAAACTATTTAACTTATATAATATCAACTCTGTGCACCGGATATCTAGGAGGAAGTCCGGCTCTGAGAGGCCCCCATGACCACAGAGTACAGAGAGAACTTCCAGCCTCCAAACTGCTATAGGACTATAGTCTCAACCGTGTTACAACAAGACAAGTGTCCACAGAATTTTGTCCTGGAAGAAGAAATATTTAGAGCATTTTGTGTTATCACCTAGGGTTAGGGTTTCCATATATCGACGTATAAGACGTCTACGACAATTCGTAGACGTCTTTGTGTTTTTATGTTTTATTTTCATTGTATGTACCTATATATCAAAGTAAATTCCAGGTAGGTGTAAACCTTGGCAATAAATACTATCTGATTCTGATACTTTATTACATAAACAATACATGGAAGTAGACAACTCAAATTAATAACAGCTTATTTGATATGTGAGTTAAAACAATCACAGTTTATCGATACGAAATTCGCTTTAAAAAGATAATTCGTAGACGTCTTTGTGTTTTTATGTTTTATGTTCATTGTATGCACCTATATACCAAAGAAAATTCCAGGTAGGTGTAAACCTACTTGGCAATAAATACTTTCTGATTCTGATACTAATAGTCAGAAATATATTTAGAAGTTTATTTAAATTTAGCTTAGTTAAGAAACACTAAGGAAATAAAGAATATTTAATTTGATACGTAAGTTTAAACCATCACAGTTTATCTATACGAAATTCGCTTAAAATCACAAGTCACAGTTCAGTTATAAAAAAAAAAGACAATTCGTAGACGTCACGAGATAGTAATAACATGATTTATTACATAAACAATACATGGAAGTAGACAACTCAAATTAATAACAGCTTATTTGATATGTGAGTTAAAACAATCACAGTTTATCAATACGAAATTCGCTTAAAAATTCGTAGACGTCTTTGTGTTTTTTTATGTTTTATGTTCATTGTATGCACCTATATACCAAAGAAAATTCCAGGTTTACTTGTCAATAAATACTTTCTGATTCTGATACTAATAGTCAGAAATATATTTAGTAGTTTGTTTAAATTTAGCTTAGTTAAGAACATATCTAACTCTTTTCTCCCAAAATAATTTTGGAAAAAGGTTATTAAATACACAAATTAATCTAGCATTAAATAATAAAATTGTTTGAAATGCAGATTCCTTTTTACAAACTGATTAAAAAGGCATAATGAGAAGGGAGTGCAGCAGGGAAATGAAGATGGATAACAGGATTTTTTTTTTGCATTCTGTCCCCTGGTGTTAAAAAAGTTATGAATTCAGCTTTGAACACAAAGAACAAATGGTTATCTCTTTTGCAGCATCTGGGTGGAAACACAGATTGATGAGGAGCCCCTCTTCGCCTGTGCCCCCCCGCTCTTCCCTCCATGTGCTTTCCCAGATGTTCTCCTGATATGATGATTCCAGGGTATAATAACATCTCCAAAGAATGACGAGGGCGTTTCGACACTAATCTGTGTTTCTAACGCTGCCTCCCTCGCACTTAATTTCTATCATGAAGCCTGAGACGGACACAAGACCTCAGCAAAGTCCTCGGGGACAAATCCAGTTCAGGAGAGGTGATGCAGTGCTAAGTACCGTAAACTGCCCCCATGCTATTTCACCAGAGTCACGCAGCAAAGTATCAGGAACACAACTCTATCGTTCATGCTGTAAAACACGGGACCTTGTTTTCAATGTCCTCAGTGGAACCCTTAGTTTCCAGTTGAAGTGATAGGTGTTGGATCTTTGCGTGCAGGTCATCATTCAACTGTCGTCAGGTCCACTTTGAGCTCTTTGTATCTGTGCTGAAGTTTTCCCCAGTCCAGCTGGTTGTCGATGTCCACACTGAAACGCTTCTCTTCTACCAGCAATTCAGAGAGCTCCAGATTCTCATTTGCCTGGATCTCATTCTTCTGTAAGAGTTCCTCTTCCTGCTGTTTCCTCACCTATCGAGTCACAGCGTCAACAGATTTATTTTCCTCATTCTTCGTGGTTCGCTCCTCACTGAGCTGCTGATAGTGCTGTTTCAGAAACTCACATATCTGGTTGCCATTCTTTAGATCCTCCATCATCCGTTGAGTTGTTATATTTAAATCAGCGCGTGAATCTTCACTCAGTTTGATCATCTCTTTCATCATCTCCAGTACTCTACAGTCCTCCAGCCTCAGCTTCTTCTCGTTGGTCTATAGTATGTTGTTGATGTTGTTGTCGTACATGAGGAACATCTCTTTGAACGTTTCACGTTCTCGTCGGATCTTCTCCTCAAGCTCCTGTGCCCACAGCTTTACGAAGTACAGGGATCCATCCTCGTCTGTGGGTCATTCATCTCCTGGTCTTTTCCCTCGATCGACTGCTCTGTTGAGTTGAGTTGTTCAAGTGATTACTTTGAATATGTTAAGCTGAGCTGCACCCAGGCCTTATAGAGAAGAACCCTAAAGGAGGTCAGTAGGTAAAGAGTTCTTTGATTCATGGTTGTTTCCTTAATTAAAAGGTTCAAGGCCGGCGCATGTTTCGGCGGCTTTTCACGCAGCTGTGTCGCAGGACTCTTTGTCATTCATGCTTCCCCAAGCGTTGCGCCTCTTACAAAGCAATTCCCCGCCAGAACACTAGGCGGAGTAATGTTTTTTGTCGAAGACGACCTCAGAGACGCCTTCTTTCTTCTTCGTCGACTGTTTATTTAAATCGCCACTGCGGCTCCTCGTAGCTCTGATCTCACTTTTGCACAAGTTGCAAAGGTGAACGATGTGTGTGATCTGAAGAGAAACAGGAGAGTTTGGGTGTTATGCCTATGTAACAGGTGTATGTACTGCACCATTAGACCAAAGGAAGAAGAAGGAGACGCTGTCAAGTATCCAGTATGACCAGTACAGGCTGAGCAGGGATAACTGGATCTCCATGGTGGTGGTGGTGCACCTTGGTGTTGGTACAGCCATCCGCCAATGGGCCGAGTCAGGGAAGAAGAGGAAGCACCCAACTAATTTATGGAATTTATTACATCCCAAAGGTTAACGACCAGTGTCTTCAGGGTCAAAGTCAACACCCCCTTCATTAAAGACCACATGTAGCCACCTCCTGCATGTACAGTCTACCCCCCCCCCCCCCCCCCCCCCCATTCTCAGCTTCCAGCTCGTTCAGCTTCTCAAAGGAGCTGCAGGAATAAATGTGACTATGGAAGCATTAAAACAATGTGCTTCAACACAGAGATCCATTTGAGTAGTTTGTTACTGACTGTAAAAGGTTTTAAATTACTGGTGAATTCACATTTTCTTGGCAATTGAAGAAGCTGTAGATGTAATATTGACGTTTTACACCTCATAAAGTTGGGATGGCAAACAGTTGCTTATTTACACGTTCAGGAGCAGCTCTGCTTCACAGAAATTATATTTACACATCCTGATTTGTGTCATCAAACATGTTGAAGAGTGTTTGCTGCTCGGATTCTATTTACTGGCAAAATGTGACCAGTTCATTTGGTGCAGTGGTTGGTGATGTGCTTCCTCCGACAGGCCAGAGACTTTCACATTGGGTTAATTTGAGTTGTGGTCTGGATGGACGGTGGTTTATACCCATCAGATCGGTTATATATTAAAAAAGCCATTAACACATTGACTTATACAAAGTCATAAAAAGTGCAAATAAAACCCCTGCTTGAGTAACAACACTCTGGTGAGAGCCGTGTTTCTTCTGTATGTCAAAGACCTCGAACAAGATGGCTTTAATAACCGGGAACCAAATACAAAGCTACACAGTGAAGCTCCCTGACACCTCATGAATGCACGATGAAGAGGAGCCACTGGTTTCTTCATCATAGAACTCACGACCCACTGACCTCCACAGTATTCAAACATTTGGCTTTGGTTTAAATGTCTGTTTAATTTCTAATGTTGCATCGTGTTGCATCATGTTTGAGTAGAATCTGGTAAATACGAATACAAAGTCCTCTATCAGCTGTAATAAGGAGAAATATAGAAACATAATTTATACAGCGATAAGAAATATATAATGTGAGAGAATACGTACAGTGAATGATTTGCACATGAACCGTTTATATTGAATGTGGCACAGAGGAGAGCGTCTCTGGGAGGCGGAGAAGAGTTTCACGTTTTCTCTCTGGATCTAATGAAGCATGTTAAAGTGCTCGGGCTCATATCTTCCACTCTTTCACAGTGAGTGGATTGTTCTGTCTTGCTTGTGGGTGGCCATCTTTCCAGCATGTGGACCCCTGCTGGGCTCAGTTTCTGTTCTGCCTGGTGACAACGCTGCAGCTCTGTCAAATGCTTTAAAATAACATCACGACTTTAATCAAGTATTTCTGAGTGTTACTAATACGGAAGAGAAATGTAATTATCATGCATCTAATCCAAAGTAAACATTGTGATTTTAATTACAGTACTTTCCTCAGAGAGCACAACGGTAAAAAAAGGAACAAAGGGAAATACAATACACCTTTAATACGTGTTTGTGTTCGATGAATGCAATTACCTCATCATAGTTAATGTAAATTATTAATGTTGAAAAGACAGAAATGCAGCAAAGGCAATAAAGTGCGGAGATGTGTTGTGTTTCTCTGTTGTTCAGCAGATGAAAGCTGCTGTCAGTCGTTTTCACTAGGAGGTGAAAGGTCACTTTGTTATCTGTGGTGACTTTTTAGTTCCCTTAAGATCACATTTATCATTTAAGTAGGATGCAGTAAGTGCAGTGAATTTACCTTTTCCTTTTGGTTTTAGGAATTTCTTCACCAGAATGTATCAAAAAGAAGTGTTTGAAATAACTAATTTAAAATCCTTTTTTTATCCCTTCAGCACAGAAGAATTTAATAAAATCTTTTGTATAAATTGTTGAAATGCTTGTGTAACTATATGAATTACAACTTCCAGTGCTTATCTGAGTTAAGATGTATGCATCTCCCACCTGCTGAAGGATCAAAGCTATAATGGTTCACAGTACTCTGCATAGATGGAAACCAGTCTGAGGAGTTTCTCATGGTGACTATACGTTGAAACCAGTTTTCTGTGACATCTGTTAGATTGAGTGTTAGGTTCCTGTACAGTGAATGGAAGCCTTGAAATGGAGCAGTGTGTGAACATGACACGCACAATGTATTTACGTCTCAGACACACATTTCCTTTTTTTGCCCTTTTTATATTTGTAGACAGGCTTTGATGCATCTGGCAATCTTTGAAAGAGATTGCATTTCAAACCGGTCTTTCAACGGCTGTTTGTGAATTTCTCTCAGGCGTCGGTGCATATGAGTTGAGCAGAAATCACATTATACACATGCGCTTGCATACGATTACTGCTGGAAGAAAGTGTTTTTCTCCAGGCACGAGCTCAGAAGGAGTTACAGTCGATCTGGTGAATCGATCAGCCTCTGGCTACTGCCGGGACGTAAACAAATCCTCGAGTCTTTCTGTCTGGGGAGCCGCTGTAAATAATTTGATATTCAAATCAAGTGAGTGGTTTTCCACGCTGATCGTTGTCTTCAGCCTCTCAACAGTGGTTAGTCTCCGAGGTCAGATTTAAACATGCATCACATTGGATAAAGTCACTGTACCATGTTGACCTGAAGGCCACTGCAGAATGTTTAATACCTAAAAGCTTGTGTAATGGGAATCAAACCCCCGAGCCTCTGGTCGCTCTGCTTGTTTCCTGCTGTAGGAGTCGACAGTCACCAAAAGCCACGACTTGCCATGTTTCCAAATCTGCCATTAAACTCCATTGAATCCCCCTTTAATGGCGCGTTGGAGGACATTGTTATCCTCCCTCTCCGCCGCCCCGATCATTTAGCCTGTCAGCCAGACAGCCCAGTGGCTCAATGGAGATTAATTATGATCCCGTTGTCGACAGGGTGGCCGGGGTAATGAGATGAGCCGCGTGCCGAGGTGCCGGCACATCGTCTCCCTCCCGTCACATACAGTCTCCTGCCTCGTCTTTCTGCCACTCGGCAAAACGTCCACCCTCACATTACGGCCCTGGTGACAGCAGACGGTGGGGGAGGGACGGGATACATGTCTGCCAGTAAACACACAACACGGTAACAACCTCATTATAACGGTTGTGGGAAACCAGTGGATTCTGGCGCTGAATTCTGGTGCCGTCACACTGTTAACTGGGAGGGAAAAGATGGCCAGTTATAGGCCCAGTGTTGTTTGGTGAGGACATGAAAAGGGAACAGATGAATGTTTCTCCTGCTAAATAATTTTCCAGCTGCCACTTTTTTCAAAAATAAACCTCCCAATAGCTGTCTCCCGATTGTCAGCATCGTTATTCCTCAAATAAGGCAATAATATTTCAAATGAAAATCTGCTGTGATGAAACTGGAGCATTTTTTTAATGTGCTGCTTCTACTATGTCTCTATATTGTTGTTATTTCTTGAAATAATGAGTTTGAGAGTTATTTTCTCAACAGCACTTCTTAAAATGTCTCCTTCTATAAAGAGCTCAAGATGTTTCTGCCTCCGAGGACTTTTGCTTCCTACTTTCTTCAGCCATACACACATGATATCAAACCACATCGTCTTAATATAACTACACAATCAAAGAAACTGATACTAATAGTCAGAAATATATTTAGTAGTTTATTTAAATTGAGCTTAGTTAAGAACATATCAAACTCCTTTCTCTCTTTGTACACGTCCCTCCTCTCGGTTCCCTGGACAGCTGTGGTACAGGGAAACTAACACAAAGAGGGAATATGGAAAATAGGCTGACGTGTATTAATTATTAGATATTTTTGATCAAACAAAGTGCAAAATTATTGTAAAAATACCATATTGAACAAACAGAAATACTTAAATCATGTGGAAACTTTATGGAACATTAATTTCAAACTATAAGACAGGCTGTAGAATTACTGATAGAATGTCATGGACTTATTTTCATAAAGTCTTCTAATTGTAATTTGGCAGGTGAATCGATTGATTGCTTTTCACTGTATCAGCGGCGACTGTCGCAGCAAGTCTCCGAAAGGAAAAAGTACCTTTGTCCAACATTTCTTTCTTTTAATTAAAAAGCTCATTAAAAAGCAGATGAATTGTCTGATATCTTCACTTCCTTTTCTGCTGACCTCAATTTGGCTCCGCTCACCTCTGCAAATGAGTCCTGAGAACCTGCCTGCGCCTGAAAACTCACTTTGTTATAACCTTTCAGATGAATTCATTAAATGTGGCGGAGAGTTTTGGTTTGTTGTGGATTGCTCACGGTGAAGCCTGCAGTGCGTCAGTGGTGATAACAGACATGGACTCCGGTGAAGAAGCTATGAGTTATCTCTGACAGGCTACAGGAACGAGACAATATCTAAAGTGAAGATTTATTCTCTCCGCAAGTCTGAATTAAGTCATAACAGCTCTATAGTAGATTTAATTAAGATCTGCACTTTCTCTTCTTTTTCTTTTTAGGCTGAGAAGATAGAAATACCACACTAGAGTAGATCTGTAGTTTTTGTCATAAAACCACAGAACGTGGATTAAATATGTTGAAGTAACAGTCAACATGTTGCTGCAGCATCTGTGTTTAGGTCCATGTAACAAAGGTTGTGTTAAACTGCACAACCTCAAACTGACAATAAATCTCAAGAAGTGTTGATCTCAAAGATGTACTGGATTTACTGTGTTTGCCAAATGTACTTTGAGTTTTGTGAATCTTTTAGAATGATTTTAACTTGATTACATGTAAAGGCGACACAACGGAAACACAACAGATGTGAAAAGTTAGTTTTTAGTGAGTGACTTACACTAAACCACTTAACATAACTCGTTTTCATCTGCTCTCATATCATCATTAATGTCTACTGCTGTACTGGGTGTTCAGAGCTGTGTGCACAGGGTGGTCGGCTGGAGCCTATTGTCAGAACCACTCTGTGGCGTCTGAAGTCAGGAAATGAAACTGATACCAAGTGTTAAAGTCTTTGCACGTCTCATTTGATTATGTGTCTGACTCACACATCAGCAGCTTGTACACGGAGCTCGGCGTGTAAAGTGTAAACTTATATAGATTAAAGGGCCTCGGGAAAGTTGAAGAGAGGCAGGTCAGTGAGATGAAAAGTGAGGGAAAGAAAGTTGTGTGTCTGTACTTCTACTCCTAGCATCACTACCCACACGGCCCTACACACACACACACAGACACACACACACACAGCAACCACCCCCACCACCTCATGAACAGAGGCAAGCTGCACTCTGTCGATAACACGCTCAGAAACATAGGCAGCACTTCAGCCATGTGCAGAGCCTCCAGTGCTAATGTGATGCATTCCTCCAGCCGCCTGGATCTGCTGCTGTGGCTGCACTCGGAGTTGCATTGCTCAGATATATCACATCGTACCGAGGGGCAACTCCGGGACACGGCTCCCGTTATCTACACTGGGATTGTGCTGTTACATTCTTTTATGTATCTGCACCACAACAGAGGAGCGGAGCCTTTTTTTCCTGTCAAGAGGCCGTTTGGTTCTTTACAACATGCTTCGTGGGGCCGGACTCACTTCTTCAACATGGGCTAGGTTTAGTTTTTCTGTGTCTCCTCTGATTCGTTGGTTGTTTTGATTTTAATCGTTAGCATTTCTAATGTTTTGTTTTTAATAGGACATTAATTAATGTAAGGCACATTTACCTAATTTATCACAACAACCTCTTGAACCTTTCTAATGTGGAGACTGGAGCTGGGATTCAGTAACGCTAAGATTTTGTTTCATAAGCTTTGAATCAATCAGGAAGTTTGTTAAAGTCTGAGCTGACTTAATCTCAGGGTTTCTGAACCTGGGCCATGTGTTTATGAATTAAGTTTTATTATTATTCGTCCATGAAGCTGGAAACATCCCAAGTCTTTTCTAAACATCATTGATTTACAAAGGAACTTGGTATTACCCTTCAGAGGATTCACCATGTGGACTAAACATGCGTCAGAACCAGGATCCAGAGCAGATCCCCCCCCCCCCCGCCCCCCTCATGCTGCTGCTCTCTTGGAAACAACAAACCCAAATCACATTGATGCAGATTTAACAATTGTGTTGCAACAATGGATGTGTGTGTGTGTGTGTGTGTTGGGGGGGGTGGGGGGGGATTATGGAAAAGTACAGCAGGACACAATAACATCTTCAAATGACCAGGGACCCATAAAGATTCATGTTCCTCACTGATGCATGCTGGGAAGTTGATGTGCCTCCATCCCTGTACGGATGCTTCATAACAACATTAGCCGCCCTCCGTCACACATCCCACAATCCATTCAGATAATGCAAATACATGTTTATATTATTTAGGAATGCGTGTTGCCCTGACCCTAAGATGAGTAATGAATAAAAATGTCCCTGCAGCTCGACACCGATTCATTCTCCCTACGTTTGCAATGGGAAAGATATGAATAAACCTCGTGAATCCTTTTTCTGCAGCCAAACGACATGTCTCCCTCCTGCTTTCTCTGAATATTCAGTGTCCTGAATAACCGCTGAAGCAAAGCGTTCCTCCTGCGTTTATACGACTGAAATGTCAAGTGGTCCCGGCTCCACACTCAAGGCTTCGTGATACATTATCTCTCAATGTCTGCCTTTGGGATATTTATTTGAATATTATTTTTGCTCTGCCAATTCATCATGTAAATGTTGTTCTCGTCGGCCAAAGTGCTCGGTAAAAAGATTCTGAATTCAAGCGCCGCATGTACTCGACTTCTGTCAACAGGAGAGCAGGCTGAAGTCAGGGAGGTTTACTGAGCTCGATAAGCATGAGGCCACCGGACCACTTGATATCAGAGCCCAAGTGAAGTGGGACCATAATATTCTTGATTTTGTTTTATTCAGTTTAAATTGGGGGGGGGGGCATCATCTCAGATAGGACGACAGATTCAAAGATTAATGCATCAAGAAGATCTCTCCCATCTTCACGCTCAGTAGAGTTTACTACAACACACACTGTTTCTCTATTTCATGTATTCTGTATTCAGTACTTTATTTCATGCAGTCATTATTTCACACTCATATATATATATATATATATATATATATATATATGTCTCAGTGATTATACTGAGACATATCCACAGACTTACAGAATACATATTCATGTACATGAAAACACATTTGGAAAGTGTGGCCGTGTGGCTTATATTTCCAGAGGATATCACTGTTGCAATTAATTATTGAATTGCAACAATAATGCTTCTGTTGGAAAAGACCCAAATGGGCTCAAATGCTGGAGAGGTTTTGATTTTCAAATGTCACAGTGCGATAAACACCAGCTTCCATTGTCTCAGGTGTCCACCAATCAGCTGTAAGCGTGTGCTCCTTCACAGGAAGTTACACAACCTCTCTTAGAAGTTTGTTCTGTTTTTCTCGTTGCTCTAGAAAATGGACTTTCTTTTTTTATTGTGCTTCTTTCACTCACGCTCACACACTGATGCTACATCATCACAGACAGTTTGGATCAGTTTTTGCCCAAGGGCACCGGCAGACCGGAGGAGCCACAGATCGAAACTCTCAACCTTTAGTTGACCTTTCTGACTTAATCTCAGACGGGGATTAAGACACAGATTAGCTTCTCGATAACATTTATGGTCCTATTTCTGTGCTGTTCATTTTCAGCAGCTGAGCATCTTGAGAAACAGCTCCTGGCACAACGCTGCGGATGAGAAGGAGAATCACACGGGGCTGTCACAGGGAAAGTGTCAGAAATAGCTTGTTTGTTGGAAGATTTGGAGGAAACTGCTTCGGCTGTGTTGACAGGTTAGAGGGCGGGACACGGTGGCTCGGCTGTCAGTGTGTCTGTTGGGTTTATTGTGTTGCTTTGAGACCTTCAGCTTGGAGACAACACACAACGACACACATAGACAAGCAGGAGTTGTCAGGAAAACACACAAACATACACAGCGTGTTTACATGTGTCACAGTGATGAAGGCTTTACCTCCATTTAATCCTGTCACTGCTACTTAGATAGTATAGATTAGTAATCCAGTGTTCCTTGTGTAATATTGGGAAAACCCCTTATGAATTTTATAAAGTATGGGGTAGCCAGCTAGATTTGAGTATGTTGAGGAAAACTGTTGTGTTGATCTGTTGAGTTCGAGTTCTGAGGACAGAAATGATGAAGGATGGAAACATAATTTACTTCTGAGGGTTTTCAGTAAATTAAATGAGAAACAAATGAAAATGTTTAACTAGTTTTTGGGTATTGATTTATTTCTCTTTCCCTTTTTTGAGAAACTGAACTGCCACGAAGCAAATGAATTATTCTGAATTAAAGTTTAATAGGTGAGATCGTCACCTCTGCATTTTAGGAGATTTATAATGCATGTATTTAACTGGCAGGGGAGAACATGACTCAACATAATCCCACCATATGTAAATGTTCACCATCAGGAACATACTGGGCCTGACAGCTCGTTGTATCACTGGGAGTCTGGATAACGATGGAGAAGGCCCTACAGTAAATACTGTTCCCTGATGTGTAACTGGTGTAGCTCCAGTTAATGATGCTAAACGAAATGCAGGCAGAGTCGTGTTGACTTGAGACCGGAGAAGTCTTCTCTGTGGAAAAGTACTTTTCAGTAACTGATCCAGAAGTTTAATAAGCAGACGCTATAGGGACCAAGAGGAGTTGCAGAGTTAATCCGGGGGGGGGGGGGGGGGGGGGGGGGGGGTGCAGAGCTGGCAATGGTATTTATCTTTGAATGATTCTCCCAATTAAAAGACTTGGAAAGTGAAGAGATCCATAAATACACGGACGGGTTTTCAGACGCCCGGGGCTCTGAGAGCGAGAAGGATTTATTTATAAAACTGCTCCGTCACTGCAAATGCAATAACTTCGGCATAATTGATGTCAGGCAGAAAAAGACTTGGAGACAGGTCCGAAAAGGAGACGGCTCTTCAGAGGATTCTTCTGTCTCGTTAACATCGTAAAGCTTTCATTAAGTTCAGCAGAGTCAGAGCCGAGCGTGTTAACCCTGTGGGCTCGCTTCAGAAACAGAGTAATGTAGTCATGTGGTATCAACCCAGTGAATAAAAGGGTTTACCACTGATATCTCTGAATAAGGCTCATTGTAGTAACTAACCTGTGAAAGCACAGGATCCTCTGTGGAGTGTCAGTGACTGATCAGACCTGCTGAAGGTGAAAGGCCAGTATGGATGGTGTCGTGGAAGAATGAAATATTGGCAGATCATCCTTTATTCAGATGAGATCATTGTTTTTGACCTGGTGTGTCATCCACAGTGAGTTGATATGAAGTTGCATGAGTGCAAAAGGTGAAGGTGAGACAGCATTTAATCATGGAACTAATGAAATAGTTCAATTAAAGATGACTCTGTCTTTAATCCAATATCATCATAGTTTTCAGGAAGTTGAAGTTTCATAGAATATTATACTTGAACAAAACTAAACTCAGTTCTTTGAGTGCAAAGACAAAATGCTTTAGATTGTGTTAAAAATATTTAATTGTTAAAAGCAATAGTGTTGAATCCGTCAGTATTGAAAACCAGTGGATTAAAAGAATATGAACATAAGTTTAATTAAAAAATAAAACAGGTTGTTATGAAAATCTTAGAAAAAAAAAACTCTCCCAGTTTTTATACAGGGTGATAATTATTGTCCCTTCAACTATGGTTTGCCGGCTTTGTTTTGATTTTGATAGCCTTAATTATATTATATTATATATATATTTCCTTGTTATGTGAACCAGGCCTGTGGGTATAGAGACAGTTTTGTTACCCAGCAAAGTGGCTACGACCACTAAAACTTCATTGATGAGCACATCTGGAAGTTGTGGCCTCTTAGTTCCCTCAGAATCCAGCAGAGCCTCTTCAACATTATAGGTTACTGTTGATACTCTGGCTTGTTTATGTGTCAGCAGCTTTACACTCCCTCCCTTCTTTATTTTCACGTCTGTTATGTTTTTTGGAGTTAATAAAAACATAATTTCTCATTACTCACATGATTTTTTCTCCTCTGGTTTCTCAGGACTTGGGGCCGATTGGACCGGACAGGAACTGGAAGGGCATCGGCATCTCTCTGCTGGTTATTCTGCTGGTTCTCTCCCTCATTGGACTGTCCATTGTTCTGCTGTCAAGAAGTAAGGCTCCCATTTATATTCCCAACATGTGATTTACGATCTGTGGTTTTGATTTACCCTGTGAGAATCTGATTCTCTCCCTCTGACAGGTTTCTGACTGTGAACAGTATTAAATGCATTTTTCTTCTTCCTGCAGATGATGGTGTTAAACCCACTGGTTCCCAGTTGACAGTCGATGACCTGTTTCACCGAAACTTCCAAATACACAACCCTGATGCAAAGTGGATTAGTGGTGAGTTTGAAACCTGGGTTCAAATCGCCTCTAACTAATTATTGGTCACACATTATGTATAAAAAATCATAGAATCTTCCTCCTGTAAAGACACATGTGTCATCTTCAGTATTTGAAATAGGCTCCTACCCATGTTCATCCAGTTACAACTCATCCTCTACACGTGGAGGAAGCATCGTGCTTCAGAGTCTGGATGTTTCCTCCTGAACGATGATGTCACCACTTTGCTCTGTTTCTATTTTCACAGTAACTTTTATTTTGCTGTTTTGATTGGAATCAAAATCTAATGGGTGTGAATGGTTTTTCTTGGGAAACTGTGCCAAAGCTGAAACTCCGATTCATTTCATTTGCATGTGATAGTTTCATCATCATCTGATGAGACGGCAGATAATTACCCAATCACCGCTCACAGCTGGGTCCACACTGGGTGTGCATGCAGGTACAGTCTCTGTTGAATGTTAATAGATTTTCTGTTCCACTCTGAGGGAGCGGAGCCACACAACAGCTGAATTATGATCACAGCGTGAAGTCATGGAGAATAACCGTGTCTGAAATGTGATGGTTGATTCCGGCTCAGCACTGGTTCCCAGTCTCCTCCATGGAGCCGACTGGCAGACGTTGTTCTCTGGGCTGGAGAGCTTCCTCACAAACAGGCCCCAGTCAGTTTGGATTGGCATCACACCCCCTCCACCCTGGTGCTCACCTCTGGACCCCCCCAGCATTCCGTGACCCCCCCCCCCCCAACCGTTCACACGACACACCCACTCCCAGACTTCAAGAGAACTCCATTGTGAAAAGTGAAGAGGAGGATGTTGATACCACGTCTCTACACATTTCTGGTCTTGATGACCACGTAAAGCACTTAATCCATGAGTACGTCAGCGCCATCTGCTGCATGTGGCCGGTGTCTGTTGTGTCTGTTGTGTCTGTTGTTCACCCAACCATCTTGTCGGCTGCATTCTGCCAGTGTCAACCGGACTAACGGAGTCAACAGCAGCGTCACATGGGATCTCCTTTCATTATTGTTTTAACCAATCCAATTTTAACAATCGGCTGAAATGACACGTCACCTTTATCCTCAGAGCTTTTCCTGGTGGGACCGTGACCCAGTTTCACAATTACTTTAGCTGTAAAATGTTTTATGCAACCGTTGATTTGAAACATGAACAGAATATAAAGAAATACCTGGCGTGTTTTACTGTGGGGTAAAAGAGTTTTTCTAAACGACAAAAGCCTTTGGAGGATTCTCTCGCCTGTTGAATACGAGCGATTCATCCGTCTGTCATATTTATGTTCCTGTCACACTCGAGTGTTTTGAGTGTAAGCGAGTCCACAGCCTCATTGCTGAGAGTGATGCCTCGGAGCTTATTCATTGACATCTACATGAGATGGGGACTTCAAAAATGATTTAGACCTGTCACATGAGGTAATGGGATTCAGTCCTGTCTGGACTGGTGGGGGGGGGGGCTCCTGTCATTGATTCCACTGAATCTCACTGTGCCCAGTTCTCTGAGGCAGATCCTCCTGAAGGAGATTGTGTTCCTGCTGTCGTTGGTCTCCTCTCTCCTGTCAGATATGTGTTCCTCTCCGGGGGAAGCTTAACGTCCGACTCATTAAACCCCCCCATGAATCTCAGAGTTGTTCTGTCTGCACATGATCATCTTCAGTAAATGGTTTCCAGTGGAGGGACCAAAGCTACCGTATATCTGGAGGAATGGTGTCGAGCATCCAGCCTTTCTGTGTCACTGAATCTATTTTAACTTTATCAAATGTACATTATCACATTGAAATCCAGTGATTCTGGGCGTTATGTTTCTGTCCTGTAGGAAAGGAGATCATCTTTCAGAACTGGGACGGAGATGTTCTGAAAACGTCTTTGAAGAGCAATGAAACACAACTCCTGCTGAAAAACACCACATTTGTAAGTATTGAGTCAAATACAATGTTTATTTAAGGAAAATAACAATTATTCCAATATATCAAGTTTTAATGCATCATCGTTTTACTGATTTGTGTGTTTGTATGTCACCATACAAATCTTCTCCATGTCTGTTTCTCTCCCACAGGCAACTTTTAAGGCCTCAAGGTTTTCAGTGTCTCCTGATCTCAACTATGTTCTTCTGGGATACGATGTCCAGCAGGTAAGCTCTTAATGCCATGATACACTGTGGGGTGTATACCAAGCCTGACAGCTGTGTGGGTCAAAGCTGGGTGTGTGTGTTGTGGCCATAAATGACTCAGGAGGAGTCAGTCGACTTTCCTTCATAACTCTCCTCCCAATCAAGTCAGACACTGTTTGGTGACCAATGGGAATAAATTATT